>NW_024544265.1:0-68325 GCF_018167655.1 Microtus oregoni | reverse complement strand
GCATTGACCACATAAGTCAGAAAAATCAGTGGGTGAGAGTTTAAACTAATTCAGTTTAATTCCAACAATGATAGCCATAACTGGCAATTTACCAAATCAAAGGCCAGAGTTGCAGTCAAAACTCTGTTGGTTTGTAGCAATTGGCCTTCAAATTTAGAGTATTATTTTGGGCTTGCTATAGCGCTCATAAGAACTCATTAATATGGTGTTGGTAAAAAAAAAATCAGTTCTCAGTGATTTAGGAAGTCAAAACAGCTGTGTAAAAACCAGTACTGTCATTCTACCTACTGTACAATTTTCTATGAATAGTTATTTTATCATTTACTGATTCGAGCATTTGAGTAACAGTTTTCTTCAATGGGAAAAAATATTCTCGTCTTGTATGATCACACAGAACTCCTTAGTTCTCAATGGCCACATACCCATCTTATTTCTATTGAAAATAACTACATATCTTAGAAGCAGATCAACACTGAATTGTCTGTGGCATTTCTAGAATACAACTTTCCATATTAGAAAAATGAACAATTAGGGATTGCTGCTCTGTGATGATGAAGTTGCAGAAACCAGACCGATGACTTAGGCAATGAACATTTGCTAGTAAAGCTGACTGGACAGAATGGTATACTATGTGGTGAACCAAGGCCCCCAATAGCACCAGGATGATTGAAGAGGAGTTGAAGAGGTGGAAAACATAGAGAAGCAAAGGGATGATATGGTGGGACAAGGAGGTGAACAGAATTAGGGTGGATGATGTGAGATTCCCAAACAATAAAGAATTATGATAAGTAGAAAAGTGTTAGCTTCATGAAAATAGTCCTATTAAGGAAAAAAAATCATCATGCAACTAGGCATTTTGATAATGCTGACATGCTCACTTTCTCAAAACACAGATCTTCATATAGAATTTAATCTAAACACAAAGACAGTTTATTAAATCATTGAACCTAAAATCTAAAGTAGCTCAAAGACTGAAAGTACAAATGAATACTAATAACTAGCATTTATTAATGTCAGGCATTATCATAACAGATTTGCATGGATTATTTAATTCATTATTTTAATTTAGTTACTTTTAGTTGACAAGTAATAATTGTGTGTATTTATGAAGTGCACTGTGATATTTTGATCTGTTTTACATTGTGTGATGATTAAATAAAGCTAATTAGTGTATTTATCACCAATATATCTTTCTTTTGTGATAAGAACTTAGACCACTCTAGTAGGAAAGAAAGTTAGGAATCATTTTGGAAATTGAGCTGGTTTCTCAAAATTAAAAATACAATTATCATATCATCCAGTAATTAATTGCTCTAGAGGATGTCTCTTTACTGTCTCTCTGTCTTGTCTCTATCTATGTATTCATATATCTCTATATCTTTCTATGTATCCCTCTATGTATGTACATAAGTATGTATCAATATATCTCTCTATGTATACATGTATATACATACATATGTACATATATCTCATCTGTGTATTAATGTGTGTATGTATCATCCATGAATCTATATGTCCAGCTATCATCTATCTATCTATCTATCTATCTATCTATCTATCAATCTATCTATCCATCCATCTATCTAACTAATTATCTAACCACCCACCCAAATTAAAATGTCGAGCAGATATAATAACTTTCATTTAATTCCTAAAGAAACATTTTGACCTAGACATTATATTGTCATTTTCTGAATAAGAGGAAATAATAGGCAAATAACTCTTTCAAAGATTAAACCAGAACAGATTCTAAATTCTTTCAATGGTTATAAGGGACCAAGATACACATTAATATATAATCTATTGTTTCATTAAGCTAGGAAATTTTACTTGTTTTTTCTATATTATTGATGATGTTCAAGTTATATTATGGGCTACCCAATGCATTAAAGAAAAT
This sequence comes from Microtus oregoni, assembly GCF_018167655.1. Lineage (NCBI taxonomy): Eukaryota > Metazoa > Chordata > Mammalia > Rodentia > Cricetidae > Microtus > Microtus oregoni. The sequence goes on along the minus strand of NW_024544265.1, from coordinate 66,428 downwards.
CATGGAGGCAATAACATCCACCTGACCTTTCCTATTTATCTCCCATGAAGCACTTTATAAGATATTTTGACCTTAATGATAATATGCACTTTATCTTCAGAAATGACTAGGCTGAAACAACACTACAAAATATTTTAAAATCATTTAAATTATATATGCAGACATATTCACAAGCAAATCTGGGTCACCAACCATTTCCATGTACGTGAGAGACATATAACAGTATTTATTATATTTATCATAGTTTTGAAGGCATCAGGTTGTCTTGTTTCCAACTGTTTGGACTTTTAAACTGATAGCTAAATCCATTGTCATTACTGCTGTTTGTATTATAGATCCTCAAGGCAATAAGTTTCTATTAGAGCAGTATATTAAATAACTTGAAAAATATTTCTACCAATCAAATCGTTCTAAAGCTTTTGATTGTTTCTTTCTCATTATTAGATTGACATAAGTTGTTTTAATGGCAAATAAACCATGCTGAGTTTCAAAAGGATGCCAAATGAGACCATATTCTGGTTATAATTTGTAATAAAGTTCCAAAGAAGAAAACAAATAATACCACTAACAACAGGCAATTCCAAGCTGTTTAATAGCACAGGAAAACTAAGGGTGAAGGTATTTTTGTAGTTTATCTTTGAAAAAACAATTCTGATCTTGCATAAGTATCTAATTATTTGGATATAGTGGATATCTTGTCCAAATTATATTTTCAAATTATACTAATAGATGCCAGGGTTCCTATTATTCACTGAAATGACCATATTTGTGTTACTTTGAGATTGAAGAAAGTTTGATTTGGAATTTTAGTCAGCAATAAGTGGCCATTTCTATGTACAGAAGTATGTACTCAATAGTTGTTAGCCTAGACATTGTGGCTACAGAACATTTTAAGATCACATAAAATTGTAATGTCATTCTATTTCATCAATACTGTGAATTGGACTTTAGAAACATTTGGGTTTTGATCAACACAAACTTAAGATGTTCTTAAAGCTCAGGTCATGTTATGAAGAAACACAGTTCATTTTTATACACAGTGAAAATACTTGCTTTATTTCCTAAGCAAAAGCCAAGAATCTAAAATGAATTATTTAATGAAGCTTGTGTCATACAAACATCTTTAAAGAAAAACAGACTAGGTAAGCCACAATTTCTAAACAAGAAGAAAATGGGAGTATGCGCATTACATTTGTACTGTTTGTCAATTTCATAGATAAATTAAATGAATAATGCATTTTAACAAATGGATAATTACATCAGGCTTCACAAATCCCCTCAAATTGATTAATGAAATACAAAATGCTGTGATCTTCATTGGTTTTTTTTTCATACAGTATATTCTGATTGTTTTTCCCCTATCCCAATTGTTCCTATCTCTTTCCCACGTTCCCACCCACCCAACTTCATACCTTCTTTCTATTTTAGAAAACAAAAAAAGGCAAACACAATAGCAAATAAACCAGAATAAATAACAACAACCAAAACAGAGAAAGTGGGAGCTGGAGAGATGGCTCAGAGGTTAAAAACACTGGCTGCTCCGAGTTCAATTCTCATCAACGATGGCTCACAAAGATCCGTAATGAGATCTGGTGCCCTCTTCCTGCCTGCAGGCAGACAGCAGGCAGACATCCAGATAGAAATCTGTATACATAATAAGTAAACAAATTTTAAAAAACAGAAAAAGCTCAAAAAACCACACATGAAAATAAAAAAAATGGAACCAAAATACACTAACAAAGACTAGTAAGATAAAAATGCTCAAACAAAATGATAAAAAAAAAGTTTACAAAAATACCAGTGAGTTCTTTCTGGGCTGACCATCTACTGCTGGACATAGGACTTGCCCTTAAGTGTGGTTAATGTACCCAGTGAAACTCCACTGGAGAAATTAATTTTTTTTCTTTTGCAGGCAGATGCATGTTGTTTTAAGCAATCCATTCTGAAATGTCTAGATCATTCTAGCCTAGCAAATAGGATCAAGATGGGTAGTTTCTGTTACTTTTACTGCATTGGCTTGTAGAACAAAGACATAAATTTTCTCCTTTTTATTTACTATATGAAGCTTTTAGTCACACTTTCAAACTGCATGTAGCTCTAGCTAAAAGCCTTCTCTGTAGGTATTCCTGAATACCCAGGGTTAGAGCCATAGGCTAGGAGCTCCTGTGCAGATGTCTAAGTGATATGATGTGTTTATAGGTAATGGCTGCAGTGATGAATTATGTCTTATGTAATGAATGCTTTGGATGATCACTTTCTAAAATTAATGTTATTTATAATGCTAGCAAATTGCAGTTCTGAAACTGAATAAATGCACCTTAACATTCACCCCAGGTGTGGTGGTTCAACAAAGTTCAAGGCCTGTCTGAGCAATATAAAACCCTCTCTCAGACAGGCAGTGGTGGCACATGCCTTTAATCCCAGCACTTGGAAGGCAGAGAAGTGAATCTCTGTGAGTTCGAGGCCAGCTCTGGTCTATAAGAGAAACTTTGTCTTGAAAAAAAAAAGACCTTTTTAAGAACTTTTCTGAAAACAACAAAAGCAGCCACAGAATTACACAGCATTTGCTCAGTTACATTCATTATTTTAGATCAGTATTTTCAGCTACTCCCCTCCTTTTTTGAAAAGAAAAAAAGAGTTATTGGAAACAATTGAGTCAGTCCTAAATAAATCTAGAATATGATTTTATCAATGGCTGATGAATTACACTTCAGTGTGTTGATAAGGATATCTGTCTTCTAAGGAGCTATGCATTTTCCTTTCACTAATTGCACTAGAGGAAAGTCTTTTTCCGAAGAGAGTAATGGTTTATAAGAAGACATTTTTAATTCCCCCAAGTGTTGAAAGGAAAAAGAAATACCTCAAACTCTTAACAAGAAAGAAGATACTTTCAAACAATTTAGTATATGTTCAGAAATAATAGCTAAATTGGTGATTTTTTTGTTTTGTTTTTTTTGTTTGTTTGTTTGTTTTTATTTGGAATCTTAGTGATTCCATGCTTGGCAATGGGCTCTTCAATCAAGGAGTTAAATCTCTGGGCGCAGTATCATTGCACATATCCAATTACTGTAAAAACAAATGTGTACATACACACATATTAATTGATGACAGATGTTCTTATTTTCACACAGAATTATGAAATCTTCAGGCTATGAAAAATAATAGCTAAAAATTAGACAACCATTAATAATAGAATTAATTAGATTCTGGTCCTATAGTTAAGAAAATGAAGTGAGAGTTGGAATACCACCCGAAGTTTTGTCATTGTCCAAGTAGCAAAATGCATCTAATTAATACTAATAAGCTGAATAGAATACTAACTAGATGCTATTTATATGCTACTTTACACATATGAGCCAAAAAAGAAGAAAGGATATGGCCTTTCAGAACTGTATTAAAAAATTCAGTGTCATTACCCATAATACATGATTTAAAAGATACTTGTACCATCTGAAAATATTGACCTTCATCATAAATACATAACATTTTCTCTAAACTGAATATATTCTATAACAGGACTTTGGAAGAGGAATGGCTTTGTTTTCATACGTTTTCTGTGAAAAACAAATCAGTTTATTAACTACAGAAATTAGACTTCTGTTCTTTTGCCACAGTAATTGTGATCTTTTCTGGTCCATGTTGAGACTCTGCATTTCTCCTTAGGGCATCTGTGCTATCAAGATGAAAGTAGATCATTTTCCTGCATTTACTTTGATGTTAATCAGAGTGGTCATTCATGTTGCTTCATGATTCTCAGAGAGAACTTTCAAAATGAAATTGGTGGCTGGTTCCCAGCCCAAATCAGAATAGTAGTGTCAGATGAGAGGTATTTTTTAGTGTTTTGTCACATTTCATTTTGATTTTTACTTCTTTGTCTATTTGACATATGTTCTTAACTGGAATACTATAAAATTTTTATCACAGCAAGTTTGAAATGACCACATTACTCATGAGCTTGAGAGTCAGAAGTGAGATTTTAGCTTCTCTCAAAGCTGTGAAAATGGAACTTTATAGTACTCTACCCTGGTATATGTTGTTTTATGAGGCACATTTTATTCCACTTTACTCTTTTTTTCATTCCCATTCATTATTTTCATCCTGCATTATAGAATTTGTATTATAGATTTTCTAGTATATAATACTTTGATTTAAGCTCTAATTTTGTGATAGCTTCTGCAATTTTTCCAACTGATAATGTCTAATTTTTAATTACCATATTTTTCTGTATGGTATTATTTTTCAAACTGTACATGCTTGTATGTATCAATATACTTGCATACACTAGCATGTGTGTGGATGACAAAACCCCCAAGTATCAGTCCTCACATTCTGCTTTGTTTTAATCAGGGCCTCTTCTTTGTCATTTTGTACACTAGGCTTGCTAGTCTCCAGGCTTCGAGGAAGCATCCTGTGTCTTCCATCCTTCTCATAATACAAGTACTGGGATTTTAGACTTGAGCTACGGCATCTGGCTTTATCTAGATGCTTGAAATGTGAACTCAGATCCTCACACTTATATGGAAGATACTTTAGTGACAAGGACATGCTACAAGCCCCTTTTCTAAGTTTCAAATTGACTATTTAAAAACATTGTTTATTATAGTAAACTGTTGCATTTCATTGCAAAAGAGACAATATTGGATTTCAGAACAAGCCGAAACTATTGCTTGATTGAAATATGAAAAAGAAACATTTGGTACTTCTTTAAAAAGTGATTAAAACATTTTTTTTTAAATTTATTTATTTATTAAAGATTTCTGTCTCTTCCCAGCCACCGCCTCCCATTTCCCTCCCCCTCCCCTAAATAAGTCCCCCCCCCCCCGGTCAGCCCGAAAAGCAATCAGGGTTCCCTGTCCTGTGGGAAGTCCAAGGAACCCCCCACCTCCATCCAGGTCTAGTAAGTTGAGCATCCAAACTGCCTAGGCTCCCACAAAGCCAGTATGTGCAGTAGGATCAGAAACCCAGTGCCATTGTTCTTGAGTTCTCAGTAGTCCTCATTGTCCGTTATGTTCAGAGAGTCCGGTTTTATCCCAGGCTTTTCCAGACCCAGGCCAGCTGGTCTTGGTGAGTTCCCAGTAGAACATCCCCATTGTCTCAGTGTGTGGGTGCACCCCTCATGTTCCTGAGTTCCTTGCTCGTGCTCTCTCTCCTTCTGCTCCTGATTTGGACCTTGAGAATTCAGTCCTGTGCTCCAATGTGGGTCTCTGTCTCTGTCTCCTTTCATCGCTTGCTGAAGGTTAATATTCAGGAGGATGCCTATATGTTTTACTTTGGGTTCTCCTTATTTAGCTTCTCTAGGATCACTAATTATAGGCTCAATGTCCTTGGTTTATGGCTAGAAACCAAATATGAGTGAGTACATCCCATGTTCCTCTTTTTGTGTCTGGCTTACCTCACCCAGGATAGTGTTTTCTATTTCCATCCATTTGTATGCAAAATTCAAGAAGTCCTTGTTTCTTACTGCTGAGTAATACTCTAATATGTATATATTCCATACTTTCTTCATCCATTCTTCCATTGAAGGGCATCTAGAGAGGCCTTATCATACAACAAAAGTATATGCTCTACTATGTTCATAGCAGCATTGTTTGTCATAGCCAGAACCTGGAAACAACCTAGAGGTCCTTCAGTGATTAAAACTTTTAACATATCCATAGTCATGGTGGACACTTTATATAGCACATACATATTAGTTGAGCTTGAGTCTTTCTTTTTTTTATTAATTTATTTATTTATTAAAGATTTCTGTCTCTTCCCGGCCACCGCCTCCCATTTCCCTCCCCCTCCTCCAATTAAGTCCCCTCTCCAGCCCAAAAAGCAATCAGAGTTCCCTGTCCTGTGGGAAGTCCAAGGAACCCCCACCTCCATCCAGGTCTAGTAAGTTGAGCATCCAAACTGCCTAGGCTCCCACAAAGCCAGTGCGTGCAGTAGGATCAAAAACCCATTGCCATTGTTCTTGAGTTGTCAGTAGTCCTCATTGTCCGCTATGTTCAGAGAGTCCGGTTTTATCACAGGCTTTTCCAGACCCAGGCCAGCTGGTCTTGGTGAGTTCCCAGTAGAACATCCCCATTGTCTCAGTGTGTGGGTGCACCCCTCGAGGTCCTGAGTTCCTTGCTCGTGCTCTCTCTCCTTCTGCTCCTGATTTGGACCTTGAGAATTCAGTCCTGTGCTCCAATGTGGGTCTCTGTCTCTGTCTACTTACATCGCTTGCTGAAGGTTAATATTCAGGAGGATGCGTATATGTTTTTCTTTGGATTCTCCTTATTAGCTTCTCAAGGATCACTAATTATAGGCTCAATGTCCTTGGTTTATGGCTAGAAACCAAATATGAGTGAGTACATCCCATGTTCCTATTTTTGGGTCTGGCTTACCTCACTCAGGATAGTGTTTTCTATTTCCATCCATTAGCATGCAAAATTCAAGAAGTCCTTGTTTTTTATTGCTGAGTAGTACTCTAATATGGATATATTCCATACTTTCTTCATCCATTCATCCATTGAAGCACATCTAGGTTATTTCCAGGTTTCTGGCTATCACAAACAATGCTGCTATGAACATCGTAGAGCATATACTTTTGTTGTATGATAAGGCCTCTCTTGGGTATATTCCCAAGAGTGGTACTGCTGGGTCCAGGGATAAGTTGATCCCGAATTTCCTGAGAAACCGCCATACTGCTTTCCAAAGTGGTTGCACAAGTTTGCATTCCCACCAGCAATGGATGAGTGTACCCCTTTCTCCACCACCTCTCCAACAAAGGCTATCATTGGTGTTTTTTTTTTATTTTAGCCATTCTGACAGGTGTAAGATGGTATCTTAAAGTTGTCTTGATTTGCATTTCCCTGATCGCTAAGGTAGTTGAGCATGACCTTAAGTGTCTTTTGGCCATTTGAAGTTCTTCTATTGAGAATTCTCTGTTCAACTCAATGCCCCATTTTATAATTGGGATGGTTAGCCTTCTAAGGTCTAGTTTCTTGAGATCTTTATATATTTTGGAGATCAGACCTTTGTCAGTTGCGGGGTTGGTGAAGATCTTCTCCCAGTTAGTGGGTTGCCTTTGTGTCTTAGCGACAGTGTCCTTTGTTTTACAGAAGCTTCTCAGTCTCAGGAGGTCCCATTTATTCAATGAGGTCCTTAATGTCTGTGCTGCTGGGGTTATACGTAAGAAGTGGTCTCCTGTGCCCATGTGCTTTGCCATGTTATTCAAGCCAGCTTCAGTACAGAAAGAAGAATACAAACTAAAAAGTGATTCTAGAATTAGTTTATATAATTGCATCATATTCCCCTTCTCCCCCGCCAAGTTTTCACATATACCTCTCATTGCTCTCTGTAAAGTTCATGGCTTCTTTTTTCATTAATTGTTGTTACATACGTGTGTGTGTGTGCGTGTGTGTGTGTGTGTGCATTAAACAATGACACGCTTTAAAAATCTCTTATTTTAGTCAAAAGACTGACATCTCAGTGATTAAAGTCAAAGACATATCTACATGGCTGGCTTTCACTGAAAACATTTTAGTTCCTTTTGTAATACTTTTTTTTTCTTTTTTTTTTCTTTTTTTTTTTGAGACAGGGTTTCTCTGTGGTTTTGGAGCCTGTCCTCCAACTAGCTCTTGTAGACCAGGCTGGCCTCGAACTCACAGAGATCCGCCTGCCTCTGCCTCCTGAGTGCTAGGATTAAAGGCCTGTGCCACCACAGCCCGGCTCCTTTTGTAATACTTTAAAGATGTAAATAATTAGGGTTAGGGTTAGAGTTAGAAAAAAAAATAAAGATGTAAATAAGCAAAACTTAAAATTACTTCTGAAGTACTCAAGCAATTTTATTCATCCATGATTTTAGGGTCAAAAATATAGCCTCTTCAAAAATACGGGAAAAAATTACTGAATATGATGGAGAAAAAAAATCCTATTTTTTAGAATGTGGCAGGGAAATGACAATGAAGATATTACTGTGGGTTAACATGGAATAAAATCAACTCAATAAGACCAAACATGCATAGGTGCATAGGTGTGGAAAAGAGTCACCAAAAACTGTAACTCTCTTAACAGAGTTCTGAATCTGCCTTTGTTTTGTCTGGCTGCTAAGCTTGGTATGTGAGCCATCTGGCTCCTAGTTGAGGTTAATGTTTGCACACTCACACATCAATCAGAACTAGTGCAGGGTCTATTAGGAAGCACCAGCCAGTTAACTGACATGCCAGGACTACAAAATAAGCAAGCAAGAATGCCAAGTGGGAATCTCGCAGATTTGGCAATGATAAGGGCATGGGGTATCTTCTCATTCATCTGACTATGCAATTGATGTCATGGTTCAGGTATAGAAGACCTGTAGATATCAGGTCCCATAAGGCTTTAATTATATCATTTATTTTGCTTGCATAATTCAAATGGAGCAAAAAACAAAACATAAAATGATTTTAAGCCTTAGTTCTCATGCCTTTTGGACATAGAAGGGTTGTTGGCCTGAACTTGTCACACATTCTTGACTAGTAGAAAATATCAGAATCGGCTTAGCCTATCTTGATCCAAGATCTGTTTGACAGTATTAGGTTTTCACAGCAATAGTAGCCATTTCAGAAAGAACTACTTAATAATTTCACATACACAGAGACTTGCGATAAAATATATTCCAATTCCCTATGACTTTTCACATGTGTTTGTTTACCTTAAAAATTTATAGGGTAAAGTGATCTTTAAAATGAATTGTACACCCTCTCTTAGTACACTGAAATGAAATAGAAGACATGGATATATTTCTCTTTGGAAGTCCTAGCATTCAGTTATGTAAACTAATGGATACTACCATTGTTCAGACTGGGCAGTGAATCTAAACCTTCTTCATGCTTCGCTTGTTGTGTACTATGGAACCATTCACCTAAACCTCTTACTATTTTTCTTGAAAATTGTTTGCATTCACCTATTACAAATCACACAGTATTTGTTTCAATGCTGAAACTAGGGGAAATTAAGTGAATATTGAAACAACACCTAGAGGATTCTTTATTGTTTTCTTCCCCCAAGAACTTGAGTTACTTTGATGATGCTTGCTTGACTGAGAAGCTATGCCATTACATGTTCATCATCTTAAACATTGATGTGACTGTAATGTGTTGTGCATAAACAAGATTCCTTGCCAGGGAGCAGAACTACTGTTCACCTAGAAAGTTCTTTAAAGTGACAATGAGAGGTTTCCTCTTTGAAAATTATTTCTTGCTCTCAAAGCTCCAAAATTATCAAATATTGAAAGTGGTATTTTATATTTCAAACCTATTCACCAAATTAAATTTCTAAATACTTGCTCTAATTAAACAAATGTCTAATAAAGATCTGTGGATAAGCCTTAAAGTAATTTGATTTAGCTATCTTGGTGTAATCCTAGAAATATTAATGGTATAATAATAATTTTAAGTAAATACTTAAATAATTCAGCTTCAATATTGCTGAATATTTGAAAATATTTATTATATCACATGCTATGATTTTACCTGTTTACCTTAAACTAGTACTAGCTGGCTCCGTTGTTCAGAGAGAAAAAATTAAGGCATAAAAGGGACAATCACAACTTACAAATTTATAGGAATTAACTATTTATATTGCAGTGTCTATTTGTGCATGCATATGTTTTTTATAGTTATGTGAATGTACAGGTATATGTGTGGACACCAGAGCAGGCTGCCAGTCATGTTCTTCTACTGTTCTCAACATTATTGACTTGAGACAAGGTCTCTTACTGAACTGAAACTTTCTTTTATCTGCTAGAATGAGTGTCCAGGGAGCTCCTATGATTTCACCTGCCATTAGTGGCTTTTTACTCAGGTGCTGCGGATTCAAAATGAGATGTATGTGCTTAGACATTCTTGCCACACAGCCATCAACCCAGCCAAACTACAGCTTTTAATAATAAATAAATAAAAACTTGCTCTATGCTGGAGGAACGGCACAGGTTCCTGGTATACATTGCTTTTCTTTTTTTTTTTTCTCTGGGAGGGAGGTTGTTTTGGTTTTTCAAGACAGGGTTTCTCTGTGTAATCTTGGCTATCCTGGAACATACTCTGTGAACCAGGCTAGCTTTGAACTCACAGAGTTCAACCTGCCTCTGCCTGCTGAGTGCTGGAATTGAAGCTGTGTGCCACCACTACCCAGAACAATTTTACATACAATAGTACGGTATGTTTTTTTTTTCTTTTGGTTTTTTGAGACAGGGTTTCTCTGTGGCTTTGGAGCCTGTCCTGGAACTAGCTCTGTAGACCAGGCTGGTCTCGAACTCACAGAGATCCGCCTGCCTCTGCCTCCCGAGTGCTGGGATTAAAGGTGTGCGCCACCATCGCCCGGCAATAGTACAGTATTAATATATGTTTCCAAGAACAACAATATTAAAAACAAATCGATGGTGCCTTTTGTATACAAGACAATTCTGTTGTCAAATGCAGGAAGCATTTGACCTTTATACGATTCAACAAACAACCCATGAAGAGACAGAAATCTTTAATAAATAAATTAATTAATTAAAAAAACAATCAACCCAAAGGGGGTATTTCTCTGCTTTGGGATCTACCTCTTTGGCAAGTCCCACCCCAATGGTATTGGCAGCTCCACAGTTGCAGCCACCTCTGGTTTTGCCACAGTAACTCCCTAGAGCTCATCTCCATGGACTGCCTTATTATTCTAAAAAATTGTTTTCCTCAACTCTAACAAAGATAGTTTAATAGGAATTGAGAATTTCCTTGATATTTGTTTTAGAAACGTCAACAACTGGTAAAGGTTTCTCATGGTAAACAGATATTTATTAAGCATGTATGTTTTCTTAACAAGTAAATCTATGTATCATGGTAGATATTAAGGAATGCCACCATTTATGGCAGTTCTTCATTGTAGCAATTATAGTATTTTTAATCACTTCTATTTTGAGATGAAAAATAGGCCAAAATTCAGAATGTATTGTATATAATTAGGTATGTGTAATGTCTAAAATATTAAAAAACCACATGGTTTTAAGCAAGAAGCATAATAGAGTTTAAGGGATTCATTTTATAAGGTCATAAAATGATTAAAAATTAACCATTTATATTTGTATGTAGCTGTGCATAGGCACACTCACATCAGAGCGCAAAATGTATATATCCAGATGCTTGTATACCAAAATGCTATCTCCTTAAAGGATGTAGAGCTTAGTATTTCCTTATCATTGTAAGCTAGAAATCACTAAAGCATAAAAATGAAATGAAGCAGACTTCCTTCATTCACTTATCACCACTTTTCAGAATTAGTTGCCCTATGGGCACCTTTTTAATTATATTGCACATCTTTCCATTAGATATTGGGAGGTTGAAAATTAAGTGACAAATCTAATGTTTTCTGCAGAAGACCTGAAGCTATGCTTTTTAAATAGCTAGTAAAAGAAAAAGAATGCTATTTCCTTATCCATGGAATTAATTATACTAGTACACTACATAAATTCTATGGGAAATAGTGACATAAATGCTACTTTAAAGGTTTATAGTGATAAGCAATCATTTATATTAAGAGGGAATTCAAACTGCTGCCTCCTTTGCTCCTACAAACTGTAATGAAATTAGATTCATGTTCTTTGCAAAATAATAATATTTATGAAAGTGCGTAGTTTATGCCTGGGCCTGTATTTAGGGCTATACAAATTACATAAAATTGCCGCCGCCTTAATTTGAAGGAGCTATTATCTCTTCTCTTTAAATACATAGGAAGACTAAAGCACAGAGATTAAATAGCTTTCCAGTACTTATTCATTTGTGCCTTTAGTGATCAATAGACTCAACTTATCTCGCTTATCCTCTTCATATAAGAGTGTTTTAGCATTTTGAAGCCAGCATGCTATTGGACTGTTTGTACCAAATATTATCCTGAGTCAACTTATATAACAATTTGGAATTTTTACTAGTTGTTTGTAAAGGAATATATCCAGTTTCAAAGAAAAATAAGAATCCCAGAACTATAAATAGAAAGGACACTTTCAAGGTTATCTCACTTTTGTAAAATAAGGTCCATTCGAATAAGACAGAAAATGGCTCTTAAATTCATATCATTTGACATGCTTTTTCCTCTAAGAATGTTGGTGACAATTGAGCTTTCTCTGAATAAACACACAAATGCAGGATCCTCAGTTATCTAATGAATAAAATAAATAAATGCAACCATCTGATTGAATTGAAACAAAAAGAGCGAATCAAAATTATATTGATTAACAACTAAATTACTTACTGAAATAATTTTAAACGTACACACAGTTAAAAGAAACAATACAGCGATGTCGATGTGTTCTTATCCTATTTTTCCCAGTGGTAATAATTTATACAAGTCTAGTACAATATCACAACCAGAATAGACAATGGTGTAGCGCTCAGAGTATTTTCAGGTTAGTACGGTTTTATTGAAAGTGTAGGTTTGTGGATTATAAGACGAAACTTAGGCCCATCTTGACAGGTAATTCACCTGCCTATTATTGCGTTTATAATTCCTATCATTATCTACTCATTGTTATCTGTTATCTAGATTGTTGTCAATTCATTGTGACTTAGCAAAAAAAAAGACCTTGATGAATTTGTCTCCTATTAGTCCTTGATTGGACATATCGGATCCAGGTCACTTTCTTCTATTGGGTAAAGAGAAATAAATGTTCTAAACTCTGTACAACAAACGTCTGTTATCAGGTATATACTGCCATACAGAGGAGTCTTTCATCGTTATTGTTTGCTGCTGGTGTGTATTGTTAAGTTAATAAAGATGAAGTAGGCATTGTCTAACCTAGCTTATCATGATGAGAAATTTCCAAATTGAGTTATCATGAGGAAAGTATTTTTGAAATATTTATTTGTAAAACTTACCATTTTTACATTTCAATCCTTCGAATTTCTTAGAAGTTTGATAGCAGTTATAATAAAACTATTATTTATGAAAGTGTTCTATCATTAACTTGGTAGGTCTCTCTAGGCCTCTCTTCTGCAGCAACAGGGGTAGCATGATACTAAATTGCATTTGATGCTATAATGTTATGGGGGAAACCAAGTATTATATGTACGTATCTGTGAGAAATCAAACACGTCTCATTAGAGAGGTAACATAGTTATAAAATCAGCTGTTATTACTAATAGTTGATACTTAGTGACAAATATTTTCAAATAATATGCACAGTTTGGCTTTCCATAAAAAACATGACTTTTACCTACCGTGAATATTTTCATTTAAATAATAATCTGTAGGTAGATTTCTATGTATTAGATTTTTAAAAATGTAAATCCTCTTTAATTGCTTCCATCAACCTGAGTTTCTGATTGTGCTCTAATACCAATGAAATCTGTTAAAGAAATAGCTAGAACATTGCTTCAATTATTAACTCACTTTGTGCCTATTTTATATTTTTTAAGATTTATTTAGTATTATTTCACATGCATAGGTATTTTGCCTACATGTATGTCTTGTGCCATGTGTTTATAGTGCTTATGGATGTCAGAAAACGGTGCCAGTTTCTTCGAAGCTAAATTACAGATGGTTGTAAGCCACTACATAGGTACTTGGAATGCCAACATGGTTTCTCTGGAAGAGTATCCTGTGGTCTTAAGCACTGACACATGTCTCTAGTACCTCTTTGCATATTTTACTTTAAATTGAAAGGAAAACATCTATTCAAGAAGTTTTCTTTTTACAATAACATTTATTTGTATGCACATAAACATTATTTTCAACTGATAAGGCTTAGAGTCATTGGTACTTTAGTATATGTTGCTGTAGTTTTAAAGATCTTTTAGTAAATACAATCAGTTAAAGGAAACATCTAGTTATAATAATAAAATAGTGAATGGTAATTGTATTCATAAACTATATCTTAAAATGTTATGCAAATAACCCCTGAAATTTTGTCTTGGTCTCTTATCAGTGAAGAGAGGATTAGTATGAATGAGGTCATTGTCCATAGAGATTTCTAAAATAATTTTTATTAGCTAGCAAAGCAAAGAATTAGGATTTCTGAGTGCCTAAATGTTATTTTGCAGTAAAAAATCACAATAGGTAAAATGGCTATGCCTAATAATTCCCATAATATGAAAATTTTCTCAAAATCTTTCAGATAATTATGTCAACCTTGGTTAGCTATAGCTATAGAAAAAAGCAAAAGGCAATAATAACACATTTTCCTATAGTTCTTTACTTTTGATATGGACTGTCACTCAAGCCCATGCTGGCCTTAATACACAGTTATCTTTCTTCCTCAGTCACCTGGGTGCTGGCATTACAAATATGAAGCCCTCACCTGGTTTATAGGAAGCAAAAAAAAATAGACAGCACAAGGGAAACAATAGAAAAGAGACTTCCTGATGAAATGGCTGAATGTTTGCTTAGCAAACTCTTTTGGACATTGAGAATAAGATAAAAAAAGTTCAAGTTCCAGATAATTAAATTTTGGTATCCTCATCACCTGGGGATGCCTATAGCCATTGTCCAGGAAGTCTCTTTTGTCATGTAGTCTAATATATCATATTCTTTCCAACCTTGTTTCCCCTCGGTTATCCATGTATTATCAAACCATTGCATGAAAATACATAGTCCTCCCTGGAGCTCCAATCTCAAGTTTAGTTTCCTAGATCATATAAAATTATTATCAAACTTTTTTTATGTTTTCCTCTTCTTAACCTCTTATATAAGTCAGTAGGTATAGCCATTTAGAACTGGCATAGAAAGGGTTCATTGCCACTTTCTGCCCTTGTTCTTGAGACTGGGCTGGTTAGAACTAAAAATCTCCCCATGGAAGCTGTTTTGGTAGACAAGAAGCTGAGAGTGCGGGTGAAAACTGAAAATATTGCACTAGAACAAGGTATTTGATAAGATTATAAATTGTTGATATTTTACATTCTTGGATAAAACTTCTATTTGTCTATCATATTGTATCTTTTTCATAGTTATAGCCCTCTGTATTTATTTTCATTATTTTGTATAGAAACTTTCCACAACTTTTACTTGTTTATAATTTTTCATATCTGTCTATTGGTTTAATGTGTATATAAAAATCTTAATATGACTAATGGCGCTCATTATAACTTTCTTATTCTTTAACAATCCGACTTCTATATTCCAGTGATTCTTATCTTTTTTTAACAAAAAGTAATGATCCACTGTCTTTTAAGTAAGGGCTTACTGTTTCAAGAAATGAACATTCTCCAAATAAGAGACTGACTCTCTTACTATGTATCCTCAGAGCATCTTGTACTTCCATTTACAGCTAGTACCATGGATCAATACTATTTGTTGGTAAAAGGAGGGAAACATCTATAAAGTTTATTCTTATCATTGTCTCTATGACTGTTTATTTTTCTATTTTCATTAACAGTCCGGTCATATCTATATATTTCCCTATAAACACCCTAGTCTTCTGCTTGTTCTTGTCCTCGTGTGTCAGGACAATGATAACTATATTCTTTTAAGAACATTTTTACCTTCAGTAGTTTTCATGGAATTTTGGACAAAAGGAAAAATTGGTTTAAGTGCCAAGAGGGTTACCACAAACAAACATATATATATATATATATATATGTATTTGACTATACAAACAAGCTTCGATTACTTAGTATTAGAATTGCTTCAATAATATCAGGGGGATATGTTGAGTGGATTAGTTTCAGGACTCTGGTAAATTCGCCTTTGTTTCTCTGTAAAGTGACTCTAATTCAGGAAATTAAGCTTCCTCCTGTTGACTCAAACCATAATTCTCACCTCAGAGGGCATAAGAGAGAGTTTCTAATGCCATATTTGAATGAACATGATCCAGGAACAGAGATTTAGAGTACTCCAAGATGCATGTTCTGCTATAAAAGCAGTTTCATGGTGTTTTTCTGATAATGGAACAACAGATGTCATAAATAAAGGTGTTTTTCAAATACTCGGTGGAAACTTTAAGTTGGCAGTTGCAATGAAGTGGAAAGTTTACTGCTACATATCTCAGATGCTATCTGATGGCTCTTTGCCTTTTGGCCTGTGGAAGCTGGTTTTGTTCAGTTAATACAGTCTAAAAGGTTTATATCTACTAGTCACAATATATTAGGTTTGAGCCAAATGTGGGGAAACAATGACTATTTAGAGGGCTAATGATAAGCCAGAATTATTATAATTAGGACTTTCCGTATTGCAACCTCTGTACACCACTGAGGTTCTAATCAGGCAACAAGCCTTTGTAGACACCGATTCCTTACAGGAACTCTTGTTTATAGTATCTGTATCCCTGCTCTGAATGCGTAGATCATTTCCTCATTTTTGCAAATCCAGCTCTACTTGAAATGGGATAAAACTGTCATTTTTAATTTTAAATAGGATGGAAAATAGCTCCTGATATAAGACTTGGTAACCCCCCCCCATATACACTTGTACAAAATTGCAAAATGATTCTCCAAGACAATATAAATTACAAAATCTTTGTTAGCTCACTGACTTTAGTCTAATCCAGAATTTTTGTATAGAAGAAATATTTTTCAAAGTGTATTCTACCAGTAATCTCAATATCAAACTGGAAGACTTCTCCCTGAGACTGTTCAAAATACTGGTTCAGTCTTGCTGCAGTTAAAATAAGCAAAATTCTTTGTGGGTCATGTATTTGTGAAAAGTACTTGGGTGGTAACAGATGGACATTTAAAAGCAAGCGAAATGATAAAACTGCCTCTGACACCTTGTAAAACAAATTGTACAAAAAGCATGCCAGTTGTGGGAGAGAACATAAGCTTCTTATTCACTCAGAATTTCCTGAGATAAAGGGAGAAATGGACTTGGAACAAAATTTAATATGAATCTGAAAAGATAAGGCATTTGTCTACAAGGAAGTTTCTAAACAAGGAAGGTACAGAGAAAATAGAGTATGAATCCCTGCCTACCCTTGGCACAGACCACAGATTCGACAGGGTCTGTACTGGCCCCAAAGTTTTTCAAAGATAATTGTGCTCTTGCAGCATCTCTCTGTATAAATGCACTCTTCCTGCCCTATAGCAGCCTGCCTGGTCTGGGAACACCATAGGAATTGACCCTTTGAAGATATTTCTTTTAAAGAGGTTTGTTCTGTTTATACAAGTTTTTCTGAGTAAAGGTCGGCTTTAAGTGGTAATTGTTTTGTCAATGTTTCCATACTATGGAACAAAGTGTGTTCTACTTTTACTGTACATGTGGATAATGTTTTCATGCAGAGTTTTTCTGTGTTCCTTATAGGTATTAGGATGCCTTTAGTTTGGGATATTTGATATTTTATTTGCAAAACACAGGTTGACAAAGTAGCTATTTGTTTATTGCTGCAATAACTGTAAAGAACTAGTCAGCTGTTACTCAGCTTGACATTTTGATTTTTTTTTATCACACCTTACACATATATACATTATATTAGTCATCTAAACAATTCTTTTAGAGCTGGGCAGTGGTGGCACACGCCTTTAATCCCAGCAGTTAGAAGGCAGAAGCAGGCAGAACCAGGATGGTGTTCGAGGCCATCCTGGTCTGCAAGAGCTAGTTTCCCAGACAGGCTCCAAAGCTACAGAGAAACCCTGTCTTAAAAATAAATAAATAAATAAATAAATAAACCGAAAAGATCCGTCTCAGGCTTTTATTTATTTTCAGAATACAAAGCCCTATAAGTATATCTGTGCACATTAAGGTACAATAACCAAACCAAGGGGTACAGGAAATGGGAAGGGCTATACGGAGAAAAGGGAAGGGTCAAGTGATGTAATAAAATGTATCTTGAAAGTTTTAAAATAAAAATATCATATAAATAAACTTGACAGAAAAAAGTAGAGTGATATTTTTGGAAGTTATCATGATTCCATTTGTAATTTTTAAAATTTGATTTTACAGATCAGTTGTTGATACTTTTGGATGACTATTTCATTGTTGGGTTTATTAGGTATTAGAGAGTATCCATTATAGTAGCAACCACCACTATATGTATCCAGGAAGAAATTTCCAGAAAAAGTCATGTTTTAAGATCCAGATAAGCATGTTTGCTACCAATTTGATTCCTCATTGTGCTAAATGTGACTTTGGGCCCATTGTTTATATTTTAAAGGCATTAAGGAAGGTGCCTGAAAACCATGTCATATTGAGTTAATGTTTAGAGTACTTATCTTTCCTGTGTTCCATTTATCTCTTTTTATTCGGATAAATATTCATTATCATATTTATCATTAAGTCATTAGTATATGACAACCTTCGCCAGAAGCTTATGTTAAATTCAGAATTGCTATCTTAAGAGGCAAGAAAAAGTAAAGGATGTTTGTCTTCTGTGAACCACATATTTTTGACCCACAAATGCTTACTTAACACATTCACATGACTGTAAACAAGGAGGAAAACAAATGCTTACCATCTGCACATGAAAACCTGTCCAATCATGGGAAATTGGAAATAATACATTTCAAAGATTCAATTGAAGAAATACTACAGAGGATTTGGAAGCAGGGTTAATACAACATCCAAAATAAAATAACAAAATAAAGCTAGCCCAAAATTCTTCCAAAATGCCTGAGCACAACAAAACAAAGTGGAAAAGTTCTTCTGAAGACTCTTAGGTGTATGTGCCATGCTTTGAAAGAAAATGGTTCTCAAAGGCTTACAGGGAGTAACACTATTAGATGTAGACTCATTGGAGTTGGTGTGACTTTGTTGGAGGAAGTGTGTCATAGGGGATGGGCTTTAAGGTCTCAGATGCTCACAGTCTTTTCCTATTTCCTTTGGATCTGGATATAGAACTCTAAGTTATCTCTCCAGCACTATGTATGCCTGTGTGTCATCATGCTTCCCACCATGATGACAGTGGACTAAATTTCTGAACTGTAAGCCAGTTCCAGTTAAATGCTTTCTTTTATAACAGTTGCCATGGCCATGGTGTCTCTTCACAGCAATAAAAATCCTAAGTAAGATGGGGGAGTTACATGTTGATTCAGAAGCAGAATATCATGAGGGGGGTAACAGTGGAAATATAATTTAATATATAATAAATAGAGTAAAAATGGAATTATTATTCATCTACCATAAGAGCCATCTTTCATAATTTAGTGTTTCCATCGTCCCAAAAGAAACGTTACAAATTACAGTCCTATTCTTGTTTTTCTCCTTCTATCCCCTGCCGTCTACTAATCTTTCTTTTTCTATGAATATATCTGTTTTGAACATTACACAAAGTAGTCTGGTTAACTAAACTAGCCTTTAGTTTCTATTTACTTGGTTTATATAAAATGGTTTTAAGGTTCATGTATGTTGTAAACTCATCACTGCTGATTAAAATTTCATTGTACATGCATACACACCCCACACACTTTTATATGTCCTTTAGATCATGATTATTTATTCATTTCATATTTTGTTTCTAAGAGATTCTTCATGTGTGGGAAAGAGCCATTGCTATGTTTATACCATAAATAAAATATAATTGTCATTCTATTAGTGCACATGTCTTCTTTTCTGGAATAAGATTATATTTTCTCATTAAATAACTAATACTTGACAGCATAAGATGATTTTTATGATGTTCATGGATGCTGAAAGTCCATATAGTACATAACAGAAATGACTTGTCTGCTATGATCTGAGGTATCTAGAACTCTATGCCTAAAGTTTTGAAAACAGCTAGATAAAATTCTAAAAAACTACATATAGCTGTTTTGTCATTTGACATTCTCATTTCATAGGGTCTTGGAGTAACTACACTTCTTATATGATACTTCCTGATTGTGAGCAAAAGGTATTGTAGCAAAAAGAAAAAGTTGCCTGTTGTTTTATGATCCAGCCATAGAAAGTGCAGAGTATCACTTCTGTGATCTTGACTTCACTGAAAGCTTTTAAACTCATAGTGTAGACAAAACAAAAAGCTTCCATTTTTAAGTGTCAAAGAGTTTTGAGACTGATTTCAAAACCATCATAATACAAAGGTTTATTTTGTTATGGGTGTAAACTTGCATCTTGAAATTTATTAGTAATGATTAACAGAAGTGCTTCCTGGTTATGGATATTTCTTCTTAACTTTGGTTGTTGCTAACTGTTGATTAAAAGACATTGTAATAACTGTCATTTTAACAAGTGAGAATTTATATGTAGCAAACCATAGTCCTTATCCCCAGAAAAGAACATTCTGCTTCTCATTCTTTTGTTGTCATATTTCTATAGATAACTGTCACAACAGTTGCTTTAACTACTAAGCAAGGATTTATATATTTTTTCACTAAATCTTACTTTTCCTTCCCTGAGCCTCTAAATATATAAGCCAAATGAAATTCCTTTAACATATCCCAAGACTTCATTGATTGTTGATAAATTAAATATTTTTGATAAGTAATTTTGTCCAATCAAATTGATATTATATTTCATTAACTGTTTACATAAATATATACAAATACACACGTACATACACACACGCTAATGCACACAAATATGCACACAGAAAAACACATGATTCCTAAAGTATTATTTAAAAAAATCCAGAATATAACAAATGAGAATGAAAGTTTAACAGTGCATCAAAATACTGTGAGAATGGGAAAATAAGGTTTATTGGGCTGAAAAAAGAAATCATGAACAGCTTGTTGAAGAACATAATTCACATAATGTATATTCACAATTTATGCTTACTGAATTTAGTAGTTAGCATAGAATTTCAAAATTATTATTTTCATATAATTTTAATTTTTTCATTCACCACCCACCCATATATACACTCTTTTTTTTCTCTCTCATTAGAAAACAAACAGGAAACTAAAACAAAACAAATGAGAGAAGGACAAAACAAACAAACAGGAAAAAGAGCCAAAAAATAAAGCACAATGAAAAGATACAGGTACATGGACACACACTTTTGCACACAGCAATCTCATAAAAACAAAAAAAAATGAATATATATATATATATATATATATATATATATATATATATATATGCAAAAGATCAGTGAGGTAAAACAAAGAACAAAAACAAAGAAGAAGAATTGCAAACAAAGCATTATGAGAGAAAAAATACACTCCAAAAATGCCATTGAATACATTTTGTGTTGACATCTACTGCTGGGATTGGGTCCTGTCTCTAAGGGGGGTTTGTATCCCCGGTAAGATTCCTTCAGATAAAATAAACACTTCCTCCGGTGGTAGGTCAACTGGCAAGAGCTCCTGGATGAGGGATGGGGTTTGGATCCACTTCCAGTCTCATTGCTGCCATCCCATCCAATATGGACCTGTGCGTGCCCTGTGCCTACTGACATGCATTAGTCCTGCGGTGTCCAGTAAACCTTGTTTCCTTGGTGTTCTCCATCCACTCTAGATTTTACAATCTCTCCACATTCACCTCTTCTGGGTTCTCTGACCCCAGGCAGGAGGAATTTGATGGAAATATTCCATTTAATACTGAGTGTTTTTTGGCTATTTGAACTTCTTCTGTTGAGAATTCTCTGTTCAGCTCAGTGCCCCATTTTATAATTGGGTTGATTAGCATTTTACGGTCTAGTTTCTTGAGATCTTTATATATTTTGGAGATCAGACCTTTGTCAGTTGCGGAGTTGGTGAAGATCTTCTCCCAGTCATTGGGTTGCCTTTGTGTCTTAGCGACAGTGTCCTTTGCTTTACAGAAGCTTCTCAGTCTCAGGAGGTCCCATTTCTTCAATGAGGTTCTTAATGTCTGTGCTGCTGGGGTTATATGTAGGAAGTGGTCTCCTGTGCCCATGTATTGTAGAGTACTTCCCACTTTCTCTTCTATCAGGTTCAGTGTGTTTGGACTGATATTGAGGTCTTTAATCCATTTGGACTTGAGTTTTGTGCATGGTGATAGATATGGATCTATTTTCATTCTTCTACAGGTTGACATCCAGTTTTGCCAGCAAATTTGCTGAAGATGCTCTCTTTTTCCCATTGTATACTTTTAGCTCCTTTATCGAAAATCAGCTGTTCATAGGTTTGTGGGTTAATGTCAGGGTCTTCTATTCGATTCCATTGGTCGACTTCTCTGTTTTTATGCCGATACCAAGCTGTTTTCAATACTGTAGCTCTGTGGGAGAGTTTGAAGTCAGGGATGGTAATGGTTCCAGACGATCCTTCGTTGTATAAGATTGTTTTGGCTATCCTGGGTTTTTTGTTTTTCCATATAAAGTTGATTATTGTCTTCTCCAGATCTGTGAAGAATTTTAATGGGATTTTGATGGGGATTGCATTGAATCTATAGATTGCTTTTGGTAGAATTGCCATTTTTACTATGTTGATCCTCCCAATCCAGGAGCAAGGGAGATCCTTCCATTTTCTGGTGTCCTCTTCAATTTCTTTCTTCAAAGACTTAATGTTCTTGTCAAATAGATCTTTCACATCCTTGGTCAGAGTTACCCCAAGATATTTTATGCTATTTGTGACTATCGTGAAAGGTGATGCTTCTCTAATTTCCCTCTCTGTTTCCTTATCCTTAGTGTATACGAAGGCCACTGATTTTTTGGAGTTGATCTTGTATCCTGCCACATTACTAAAGGTGTTTATCAGCTGTAGGAGTTCTTTGGTAGAGTTTTTGGGGTCGCTTATGCATACTACCATATCATCTGCAAATAACGAGAGCTTAACTTCTTCTTTTCCGATACGAATCCCCTTGATCCCCTTATGTTGACTTATTGCTAAGGTCATGCTCAACTTCCTTAGCGATCAGGGAAATGCAAATCAAGACAACTTTGAGATACCATCTTACACCTGTCAGAATGGCTAAAATAAAAAACACCAATGATAACCTTTGTTGGAGAGGTTGTGGAGAAAGGGGTACACTCATCCATTGCTGGTGGGAATGCAAACTTGTGCAACCACTTTGGAAAGCAGTGTGGCGGTTTCTCAGGAAATTCGGGATCAACTTACACCTGGACCCAGCAATACCACTCTTGGGAATATAACCAAGAGAGGCCTTTTCATACAACAAAAGTATATGCTCTACTATGTTCATAGCAGCATTGTTTGTAATAGCCAGAACCTGGAAACAACTTAGATGCCCTTCAACGGAAAAAATGGATGAAGAAAGTATGGAATATATACATATTAGAGTACTACTCAGCAGTAAAAAACAAGGGCTTCTTGAATTTTGCATGCAAATGGATGGAAATAGAAAACACTATCCTGAGTGAGGTAAGCCAGACCCAAAAAGACGAGCATGGGATGTACTCAATCATATTTGGTTTCTAGCCATAAACCAAGGACATTGAGCCTATTATTAGTGATCCTAGAGAAGCTAAATAAGGAGAACCCAAAGAAAAACATATAGGCATCCTCCTGAATATTAACCTTCATCAGGCGATGAAAGGAGACAGAGGCCCACATTGGAGCACCGGACATAAATCTCAAGGTCCAAATCAGGAGCAGAAGGAAAGAGAGCACGAGCATGGAACTCAGGACCTCGAGGGGTGCACCCACACACTGAGACAATGGGGATGTTCTATTGGGAACTCACCAAGGCCTGCTGGCCTGGGTCTGAAAAAGCCTGGGATAAAACCAGACTCTCTGAACATAGCGGACAATGAGGACTACTGAGAACTCAAGAACAATGGCAATGGGTTTTTGATCCTACTGCACTTACTGGTTTTGTAGGAGCCTAGGCAGTTTGGATGCTCAACTTACTAGACCTGGATGGAGGTGGGGGTTCCTTGGACTTCCCACAGGGCAGGGAACCCTGATTGCTCTTCGGGCTGAGGAGGGAGGGGGACTTGATTGGGGGAGGGGGAGTTAAATGTGAGGCGGTGGCGGGGAAGAGACAGAAATCTTTAATAAATAAATAAATTAATTAAAAAAATACTGAGTGTTCCTAGGTCTCTCAATCTCTGTACATTGCCTAATTTTGGTTCTCTGTATTTTCACTCATTTCCTGAAGGAGGAACCTTCTCTGAAAAGGGTTGTGCTAGTAATAAAGCAGAATGTCATTGCAAGTCATTTTACTGCTATGTTTCTTTAGCAAAACAGAATTTTGTATCCTAGTTTGATGGGTGATCTGGTCTCTGGTTCTCAGCTACCTGAGCACTGTCAGGCATGGGTTCAGTCTAATGGTGTGAGCCTTAAATACAAATAGTAAAAATAAGAAATAATTTAGTACTATTTTTTAAATCTAATAATATTTTAATTGATAAATTACTTTCCTTTGAAATTTGCCGCACAAAGAATAAGTTCTTTTCTCAGATACCACTTTGTATAAGTAAGTCTTAAATGAGTTTTAAATGAGAATATCAGACACATGTTCAATGAAATATGATTATCTCATCCCAGCTGAATGCCCATTATCATGAACACAAAAAAATATAGCACAGATGTGGTGAACTACCATTTATATTGTTAAAATGCCCATTTGATTTTAATATTATTGATACCTTCAGCAAAACATTCTTCTAAAGAGTATTCCTTACACCACTAAAATAATGTCAAACAATGTCATTTAAAAATAGTATGAAGATGAGCTTCATAATCATAATCATCTCATCTCCTCCGAGTTATTTATAGTTGAATGTTATTTTTACCTCTGAGGGAATTAAAGAATTTCTTTGGGAATTAAATGTACTGAGGAAGCAATAATCCTGTAAAGTAGGCTACTAAATTAGTTAGCATTAGCTTGCGTTTTATAGTTCAATATGGCACTCAAGAACTGAGCAATATACATATTTGAGGATATACATAACAACAGTAGCAGATAATACATAATGCTCTGGAAAATTTAGCCTATATATAAAATTAACTGATTGAAGCAAGTAAAGCCAAGTATCTTTAGAATTTTAAAGATTCAACAAATATTCTATGGAAAATACCATTTTATTAATTGATAATAGTTTACTAGCATATCACCTTGTTATTTAAAGCATTAACAATTTTTCTAAAATTGGCAGCATTAATACTAGCATTCTCATTTTGCCACAAAGCAAAAATAAAAATTTTTCTGTAAGGTCCTGAGTTCAATTCCCAGCAACCACACTCACAAGCATGCATAATGAGATCTGATGCCTTCTTCTGGCCTGCAGACATACCCGCACACAGAATACTGTATGCATAATAAATAAATAATTCTCAAAATAAAATTGCTTATTAAAAATCTTTTCTTTAAATCTGATAGTTAAGCAATAGAGAAAATACCATTTTGTTTTACAAACTTTGTAAACTGTTTGCAACAAAATTTAGAACTTTTGAATACTATGATTTAAAAGTTAGTGAAAAATTGGTAGAAAACTATGTAAAATAGAGAGTATAAGAAAAAAGATAATATATATTTTGCTAAGAAAATAATTGTTCAGGAATTTAAATTATCAGTTTCAGCAACTTAAGAGGTGGCAGGGGTGCAGAAACTGAAGCAAGGTCCTGGAGCAGTTTGCTGGCTTGCGCTCCATGGCTATCTCAGACTTCTTATAGCATTTAGTACCACCAGCCCAGAGATGGCACTGCTCACGGTGAGTTGGGCACTTCCATGATGGAGGAAGGTCATTGGCTAATAAAGGCACTGCCCTGGCCCATTTTATTGGTTAGAGGATAGGTGGGAGGAGTAAACAGAACAAAATGCTGGGAGGAAGAGGAAGTGAGCTCGGAGACTCGACCGCTTTCCTCACGGGAGCAGATGCCTGAGAGAGACGCCATGCCCTGCTCCTGGCTCCTGGGCAGACGCACGCTATGAAGCTCGGACCCAGGATGGACTAGGCTAGAATCTCCCCGGTAAGCGCACCTTGGGGTGCTACACACAGATGATTAGGAATGGGCTAAATTAATATGTGAGAATTAGCCTAGAAGAGAATGGGCCAAGCAGTGATTAAAAGAATACAGTTTGTGTGTTGTTATTTCGGAGCATAAGCTAGCCATGTGGGCGGCCGGGTGTGGGGGACGCAGCCCTGCCGCCCCATATTACTACAGTTGGCGCCCAGACATGTGGACAGCCGAAACCCACTTAAAAAACCTGAGAAGGCTTAAAAATAAGGGAGAGAGAGTTTAACACAGATTTTTGCTGTTTGTTGGTGTCGTGCTGTAGAGAGATTTCCTGATTCAGCAACAGTAGCAGAAAAACCACTTTGTCATTTTAAATCGCAACTTCCTGGGGCTGTGCCGCCATTGCGATCTCTGTCTGGCTCCTGCGGGAGACAGAGCTTTTGAATAGAGCATTTGGAGTAAAGTGCTACGATTTGTTTGATGGCAACTTGACTCGCTGTGTTCTCAGGTCTGCTCTGCTTGCTAGAGGCAAGTGGGCGCGTCATCTAAGAGAGGCTTCCTGACTCAGCTTTAGCTGCAAAAGCCTGCAGCTCATTAAGAGGTCCTGCCACGAAACACTTAAACGGTTAAAGCTGAACACATGCTTTTCGGTTTTCAGCCATAGCAGGAAAAAAGCTGCGCCATTTAAAAATGCCGGCTTTCTGGGCTGTCCTGCCAGGACAAACTCTGACTCTTTTACGCAGGCGGTCCCTGCAGTTTGCAAACACAGGCTGCTGAAGCTCGCTTGCTGGCTACAGCCAGTACCTCAGCCATGAGGCTGGAAAGCTAAGGAATGGACTGGATCTAGCTGGCAAAGCCACGCCTTTAATCCTACCCATATTGCTCAGTAATTTAAAGGCTGGTGTGGTCAGAAAAAGAGAGATATATAGTAAAGAGAGATTCAAAGACAAAGAAAATTTCTAAATGGTTTGAAGTGTGTTAAAAATATATGCAGACTAAAATTTAAAGTTCTTAAAGTAACAAAAAAAAAGGAAGAAAGTTGTGTGTGTGGTAGCACACGCCTTTAATCCCAGTGCCTAGAAGGCAGAGACAAACAGATCTCTGTGAGTTCAAGGTGTAGTAGTGTACACCTTTAATCCCAAATGCCTGGGAGGCAGAGACAGGCGGATCTCTGAGAGTTCAAAGACAGCCTGGTTTACAGAGTTAATTCAGGTCAAAGATACAGAGAACCTGTCTCAAAAAGCAAAGAGTTAAAAGTAAAAATAAACAAAATAGAGGTTAAAACAAAGCTGCACAAAGATGGAAAATACACAGAGAATCTTGATACTGTATGCTATTATGCTCTCTTTGAATTGTTTGAATGCTGAGGAAGAAGCAACAGCTGCTAAAAGATATTTATTGATAAATGCTGCTGAACTAATCCGACATAGATATTTTGATGCCTTAACTTTGAAATTTGGATCTAAGGACATGATGCTTTGGAAAGGAGTTTCTTATTTTGTTTTCACAGAGGATGAGACGCTGTTCATTTCTTCTATTCCGATTTGGTATGATGGACCACGCCCTCCTGAAGGGTTGCAGTGAACATCTTCAGAAAATTGCTTCGCTCAACTGCCAACTGAGATGAAACTAGCACACAGGTTATACCATGAAAGACCTAATTAACGACGCCCCCATTCAGCAGGAAGCAGTTTGGAGAGAAAAAACTGCGCCCATGTTCCCAAATATGGTTTATAAACGTCCTTTTACATTTAAAGGGGGATATGATATAGATATGAATAATTTACATTAGTATAGATTTTGCTTTATTGATAGAAATTTAAGGTCAATTTTGTTATATGTATAAGTGTTTCTGATTTTGATTAAGGTATTGTGATTGTGTAGTTCATTAAAATATGTACTGTATAATTGAGAAATATAGGTTGTTAATGGATAATCATCAATAATAGTAAAGCTTGTAGTCATGTTAGTTAGATTTTCTAGATATATAGAGATATATTTTAGATAGACATTCTTCATGTCTTTCAAAGATTACTGAATAGGACATTTAATGTTTTAATAACTGAGGACTTTTCATGACAATGAGACACTCTGCTCCTGGCAGCACCAATCTACTTCAAGAGGAAGATGGGCATCGAAGAGGCACCTTATGGGGTTTGATAGCCATTTGGGCAAGAAACTGCTCTTGCCTGGACTATTGCATAAACTGGAAACAGAGAACCTGCAGAGAGAGGACTACTGAACTTGCCTAAGGTGAGATGATCTTTCGGGGTTCCTGATTCATGAAAGAGTCTGCGAGACATTCTGCAGGACACAACAGATAGTGACTGAACTGACTTTGAATTTTCCTGCTTTATGGAAATGTCTGCTGGATACCATGGGCCTGAAGGCTGAAGATGGATGCCCCAACGGTACAGAGGAACTTTGGGTGACTGTCCAGGCAGCGAGATGTCTCTGTCATTTCTAGAGTTTTAAAAGTTTCTTAGTTCTTGTTTACTTAGGTAATATTATATCTTTCTGGAGTCTTTGATGGAGTTAAGAATAGTTAGTTATAGTTATAGTTTTCCTTAGTTATGATAAAGATTATTGTAACTTTTCCTTGATAACTGTTTTGTTATATGTAATTTTGCTATGTTAAATCCTTTTTTTTTTTGTTTAAACCGAAAAAGGGGAAATGATGGAGGAAGGTCATTGGCTAATAAAGGCACTGCCCTGGCCCATTTTATTGGTTAGAGGATAGGTGGGAGGAGTAAACAGAACAAAATGCTGGGAGGAAGAGGAAGTGAGCTCGGAGACTCGACCGCTTTCCTCGCGGGAGCAGACGCCTGAGAGAGACGCCATGCCCTGCTCCCGGGATGAAGCTCGGACCCAGGATGGACTAGGCTAGAATCTCCCCGGTAAGCGCACCTTGGGGTGCTACACACAGATGATTAGGAATGGGCTAAATTAATATGTGAGAATTAGCCTAGAAGAGAATGGGCCAAGCAGTGATTAAAAGAATACAGTTTGTGTGTTGTTATTTCGGAGCATAAGCTAGCCATGTGGGCGGCCGGGTGTGGGGGACGCAGCCCTGCCGCCCCATATTACTACACTTCCACATCTATTATCACTCAAGAGAATACTCCACGGGTTTGCCTAGAAGCCAATCTGGTGGGGCATTTTCTTAATTCAAGGATATCTCTTCCTATCTCTTCCCAGAAAAGTCCATCTTATGCCAAGTAGATGTAAACTAGTCAGCACACCTCTTTTGACCTCCTTTTCAAAATTAAAGGTAAAGTCACATGTGTATGTGCATATTCTTCAAGAAGTGTGTCCTTAAAGAAAAATAATGAAAAGTAGAAGTGTGTTCTTTACAAATGTTTTCACTGTAACACACACACACACACACACACACACACACACACACACCCTATATCTAGGAAGTGGGAAAGCAAGAAAATGGAAGAAAGGTAATCTAAGTGTACATAGGTAGATGGTAATACATAATACAAAATTTCATATATTTTAAAGTATCCCATATTGAAATGTGGCCACTCTGCACCATATATTGCTTTAAAAGTAGAAGATGTATGGACATGTAGATTTTAAAAATATGTGTAAACTGTCTATTAGTATTAAAATCCTATAAATCAGTCAATACATAAATGAATAAAGCAATGCATGCTTGAGCTGAAAAACATAAGACTGTCTTGCTTGGTTTTGTATATGCTGTTTAGTAGTTTCATATATAGGCAGTAAAGTTTCAAGGCAGTTTCAAAATCTATCAAGTACATGAATCCATTCAAGCACATGAATGTATTTTCATTTTGAAGTTTGTGTATACCGTTTCATCTTAAGAACCAATGAGCTAAATGTAGAACATACCAATATTTATGAGTATTCATTTATATATATATATATATATATATATATATATATATATATATATATATATATATATAGTAAAATCAAGTAGCTTCTATACAACATAAAGTTCTACCATCCAAGAACTAGATTTTTTGAGGTTATGTGTGTGGTATGCCTGCTTTCCCTTGACAATAGTCTTTTTGTTGTTGTGTCCACACAGAAGAAAGGGCATTCTCTCTCTCTCTCTCTCTCTCTCTCTCTCTCTCTCTCTCTCTCTCCTCTCATCTATCCCTGGCTAATATTAAATTCATGATTCTCCTGCCTTAGCCTTAAGGGTGTCCAGTGCATGGGGTATCTATTATACTGGTATTATTCCATTATCAGGGGTCATGCTTTCAGTATCTAATCACTTCTTTAAGCCCTCACATTTTAGTGTTGATTTGGTGGTTAGGAATCTGGGGATTTTTAACATAAGAATTGGAGAGAGGTATATTCATTCTGCATCAGTGACCATTTCCTGTTCACAAATGGCATTATTTTCAAAATATTTGCTCACTGCATATAGTATTATCTCTATAGCACACGGAGGTTAATAATATCTCTTGAAGTAATATCTGGGGAACTCTCTAGCTATTAAGGGTTTCATTCCTCCTCATGCAGAAGCAATTTGATTCACTCAAAACCCAAATTAATGAGGATTTTCTTCTCGTCATTATTTCTTTTAATCAGAAATAGCTTCTTCTTTTTAAAATAATGCAAAGGCATCTGAAGAACAAAATAACTGTCAGAAAACAAACTCTCTTTCAAAATCTGAAGAAAATTAAGTAGAGGCATTTAAACTGACTAGTAGAAGAAGATTCTGCAGGTAGCATTGAACAGAATGATTAATGTCAATGAAAATATTGATATATATTCAACAAATAGGCATTTGATGGGTATTTAATGAGTCTGGTAGGTAATAAGTAATACCTAAAATAAAGATAGTCAATTATGGTTCACAATAAAGTGATAATATGTTATAAATCATATCTTTTATGAAATTAATTGTACTGAGATGTTTGAAGAATGACACAGCAGTAAAATACTCAAGCTACTAAGGGGACACAAAAATAGGGAAGTAAAAGCTAACTTGGCAAGTATGAACAGGTCACAAGGCACCATCTTAAAACATGCATAAAAGTCTCATCTAATTAGGAACTTCTTATTCCCTTTACACATCTCCATGTTGCTCATTCAAACTAGTTCACATTTTCAACTTTATTTCTAAAACAATGTAAAAAGATGAGGCACTAGCTAAGGAAGAAAAAGCAACAAAATTGTAACAACTGTGGTAGACAGGAAAAGGGGCCCTTAGGATTGGTATAGAGTAATCAACATCCATCTAGCAGACTGTCAATGTTCCTTCTGATGTCCCATTTTGCAGGATGTTTTCTACTTGTAAGCACTGATACATATGAAACATATGTCTTCCCTGATACATATGAAACTATGGGAGAAGGTTATACATTGAAATGTTGAATTGATAGTGATTTTCTTTGGTTATTGATAGATGAGAATGTAAAAATAAAGCTGCTGAAATTTATCCTCCAAAAAGGACTAACGTGGTGGTCATTTTCAGAGGTCACAAGTATCTTTGAGTCCCAGCTTTCCATATTCAATACTTTCTCATTGTTGTGCCTTGTCTTGCTATCCCCCGCTTCTCGATCTTTCTACTTCCTTGTTGATGGTTTCTATGATCACTGAGACATTATTGTCCATAGATTTAAATTTTTACCACATATCTGATCCTGGACAATCCAATATAAGACATTAAGTAATTCACTACCTTTAAAAGAAATAATAGGGTTTTATGTTGTTGATTAAAGAGATACGGATCAGAGAATCATTCCTTAATAAATAATGCATTAACTTTTATTTGTTTAGGGATTGTTTTTAGTAAAAACATGGAAAAAGCCAGTTTCTGAATAGTTCATGAATGTTATCATGCTACCTGCATTTGGCATTCAAAGCCTGTATATAGGTTATGTTGGCTTCAGCGCTGTAATTTTGATAGCTTGTTAGCATTTCCGTGTGTATCTGTAAGATCCTGGCAGCAATCACCTACTTCCCGATCCACTTTGTTTCATTGTCTCTGTAGGACTTCTATCATTCATGCAATATCTCATTTGAATTGATACTCAAATCCCTTAATTCTGCTGTTGCCTGCTGACATCAGGGCCTTTTACATCTCTGTCGGTTATACTACAGATACTCTACACTAGATAGTTGCTACACTAGATAGGAACTTCACCTCAGTCCTGTATCCTGCACCACCAGCAACCTCTATGCCACTATCTGCTCCTTTTCCTACTCATTTTCATGGGATAGCAATAGAGCCATGCCATCTTTTTTGTCATATTGTGTTATAAGAAAGGAATAGAAAAAAAAAACTCAGTCTCAAAAAATGAGAACGGTTTTAATAAGGCTACTGCAAACTTATACATGGATCTTGTTCCCCAAGAGTCAAATGTGATACCAAAGTAGCTGCTTTCTTGGGTTTTAATGCAAATTCCACATAGTACTGAACTTCTGCTATAAACACTTCAGCTGCTTGCTCTATAGGAAATCCTTTTAATCATGCCCACTGAAGCTGTTGCCAGTCCAAGAATAATAATATAAGCACTGTATTTTTATGTCCTAAAAATGTTTCAAAGGTCATTCTATTGTATTCACCTCCCCCGTTTCTCATTTTTTCCTTTTTCTTCTTTTTGCTCGATGTCTTCTTACTTCTGTTTGTTTCCTCTCATTCACATTACTATTGACGAAATAGGATCTTCTAAGTTGTGTTCATTGTATCCATATGGCACTACTGAACATGGCATTGTATTTACTATACTGATATTTATTGGGAATTAACAAGGAAACAGAAAATATTAACATGTCTATATTTGTGCTAAAAGTTAATCAAAACAACATTTATTGATAATTTAATATGGAGCTAATGCAATTTAAGATAGGTACGCAGTAATGAAAAAGGAGATTAAACAAGATGCTAAATCCGAACCTATTTTGTATCTGAAGAAAAATTTTAATTCTGAAAATTTTGGTGTCTAAGTTGTCCTCATTAGAACTTTCACAATTATTGAATGATCATATATTAAATGGAAATGAACTATGACAAATTTACTTACCCTTAGGTAGTTGAAGTTACATTAACAATGAATATGTCCAATCATTCCCAGATAAAAAAGACAAAATCATATGCCTTGTGGTCTATCATCATAATTTATCATCATCCTTATTTTCCACTTGTGTATCTTTATAAAACTGTGTTGATGCTCTTATGTGTCAACTGTCTTCACTTTTGACACAGATTTTTTAGTGTGTATGTAAATTTCAAAGTATAGTGAACATATATGTATTTTTAGTAGTATGTGCTATGTGTAGTCATATATATATACATACATACACACACACACACACATATATATATATATATATATATATATATGTATATATATATATATATTTCTAAGTTTGGTCCAATATAGCAGTATAATTGTTTTAAACCTCCTTAAAAATGCTATATAAATACATGTTCTAAGAACACTGATTTCTTTTTTTGGAAGAATGTCTTTTCAGAGATGTTATTAATCAATGGAGGACAACTGACAGACTATATACCATGTCATTACCATTCCCTTCTCACTCAGGTCTTAGGTTAAACTCCTTAGAATACTGTATAAAAGATTCATTGGTTCTAATACATTTTGTCATCTAGGATTACTTTTTACACTAACTCAACCATAGTGGAACTGATGCTGGCTGCTACTGAAGTAATATTGCCTTCAAGTATATCTAACACAGGAAATTAATTCTGATTTGTTAATAATGGATATGACTAATATCTGCTAAACAGTGTTGTAAGATGTGTTTTGTTTGAATAAAGTAATAAGTTTATAAAGTTTTCAACCTTATTGTATGAGTAAACAACTAATATTTTCCTACTATGAACCACCATATTCCCCTGGTAGTAAAACATTTTATTTGATATCTGTTATAGTCTAGTATTTTCTGAAGCTCAAGTGATAAACAGGGTAATTTGCACTATCTTTCTAAAAATAATTCTCATTTAAAATATGATAATTAAAATTATTGTCATTATAAATTACTCGCAAAAGCACTAATATAAGACCAAAGGCTAACTTTTTGTGCATAAAGAACAAATAAAGCATTAAATATTATCTGCAAATTAAGTAAAATGTAAGTATGAAATACAATACAATGTACCTCATTAGTGTACTCAACAAAATTGTTTAAGAGAAATTGTGTTCTATGTAATGTAAATATAAACTATCTGCAGTTGTACATGGATTTAGAACAATGACATACTTTTACTTTCAGTAAATTTGTGTTATAAATCCACTGTGAGAACTTAATTATTCCACTGATTTTCTGTATTAAAACTTCACAAAACACTAACGTGTTAATTATAATCATACATTTTCCTTCATCTTTGCTAAGTTATCAGCATTTTCCAATTGCAAAAATATAGAAATCTGTTGTAAACAACCTGTTTTCATTATTTATTTTTCCAAATCACAAATTATTCAGTATATAAAAAGCACCTGTAGTCTAAAATTTTATTGCCATAAATTATGCACCCACCCACTGAGACAGTGGAGCTGATCTATTGAGAGCTCACCAAGACCAGCTGGACTGTGACTGAAAAAGCATGGGATAAAACTGGACTCTCTGAACATGGCGAACAATGAGGGCTGATGAGACGCAAAGGACAATGGCACGGGGGTTTGATCCTACGTAATGTGCTGGCTTTGTGGGAGCCTAGCCAGTTTGGATGTTCACCTTCCTAGATATGGACGGAGGGGGGAGGTCCTAGGTCTTACCACAGGGCAGAAAACCCTGACTGCTCTTTGGACTGGAGAGGGAGGGGGAAAGGAGGGGGGGAGGGGGAGAAAGGTGGGAGGAGGGGAGGAGGGGGAGAAGGTTGGGAGGAGGGGGAGGGAAATGGGAGGCTGGGAGGAGGTGGAAACTTGTTTTTTTGTTTTTTTTCTCCTTTTCTCAATAAAAAAAAAATCAGAAAAATGTGGCCTTCTAAAGATGAACAACTACTAATCCAAGTAAATTTTCACACTTACAATGGCTTTCTTCTTTTCAAACATTACAGGCATGTTTTAACAGCTGAGGGATTTTAGACACAGATGTAAATGTGCCTGGAAATTATTAACAGTCAAGGTACATGTGTTAGTCCATTTTGTATTGCTATGAAAAATTACCATCTGTTGTATAAATTAAAAAGAAAATAAGTGTATTTTTTCAGAATTCGTGTAATGGAAAGTTCAAACAGCAATGCATCTAAAGCGTAAAAATGTTCTTCTGATTGTATCACCAAATTGTATATAGCATTTCATGCTTATGCAGAGTGAAGAAGGGGAAAATGCTAGGAGAAGAGATGGGGAGAGACTAGGGGACAGAGAAGTATGACAAATAATGAAAGCAGAAGGAGATATGGCAGGGATTGTGCTGCTCTTTTATCATAATTCGTAGTTAGGAGATTTTATCCATTCTTTCAAGATCTACGTCATTCTAAGTGATCAATTTTAATCTTCTCTCGGCAACCACGTTCCTTCCAATCATTTTTCACTATGTCCCAGATCATAGTAGTTCCCCTAGCTTTCAATATCATTAAACTGAGAGCTACTCCTTTAGTCATGAACCTTTGGGGAACATGCTATATGTATACCATTCCATTTGTATATTCATATAATTCGAAAGTGACTCTAAATAATAAACAAGAGAACATGTCAATTGTAGAGCCATTATAACATGACTCACTCTTTATTATAAATAAAAAAAACAGGGCTCCTGAGAGTCTTCAACTGAGAAAGTACTTGCTTCACAATCCTGAAGACCTATATTCAATTCCTGAATCCAGTTGACTCAGATAAATGTAGAAGAACAGAATCATCTCCACAAAGCTCTCCTCTGACTTCTCCATGGATTTTGTGGCACATTTACCTACACAGACACATGATGAGCACATATACAATATTACAAACAAAAAATAAACTAACAGCAATCTATGTTCCATAGTCTGATATTACATGTGTGTGTTAACATTTCATTCTATAATTAACAGAGATTCATAACTTCTATAAGACAAGCATTGCCCCATTGTTTTTTTGCCTTATCAGAATTTTCTAATGGACTTAAAATGTCAAAATGTTGATCAGAACATAAAGTGTTTTAGGCATGCTTAACATATGACAATGAGTGCTCAATGAAAGTAGACTGGGTGAAGCAGCTACACCATCAAGAACTTTTATTAGGTAGATAAAAAATTCAACACACACACACACATGCACACACGCACACACATATAGTTTCCTTATATACAAAACTTTTCTTATAACAAAACTTTCCTTATAAGAAGAAAACATGAGGCATAAAGTAAATAAGTAATTAAGTAAATGAGTATCTCCCATGCTCCCATGAAAGATAAAATAGAGCAATAATAAGAAAAGTCACAAACTAAGGAAACCAAACTAAAAATAAATAAATCTGAGATGGAAAAACTTATGTTTACACTGGATTTTTGAAGAAGAGAGGTGAATTGCAATCTATTTTATTTTGTGTAGTTTCCTACATTTGTTATTATTACAAGTAATTTCATGAAAGAAGTTGTGTTATTTAAGAAATACATGAGGTTCAGTTATATGCACTTAAACAAAAGGAAGCATTGAAATAAAATGTCATATTTCCCTGTGGCATGCATGCTTATTGTATTTGGTATGCAGGATTTATATGCCATGGCATTTGGAGTCCACACAATAGATAAATAAATGTAACTCTGAAAGAAAGATTCAGCTGTACTCCTGTCACTGATTGAGATCATTGATGAACTCGAAGGAAAAGTCTATAAATGCATTTGTCTAACCTGAGTGGAACCCGGGGGAAACTGCCTATTTAGTAAAATAAATGAAAAAGATTTGTGTGGGGGTATGGTGCCAAAGGTTAGGTTAAAAGATTTATGAGGAAGTTTGTCAAAATGGAGAAAAGGTAATTGAGTCTTAATCCCATTACTTCGAATGTAGTCTGTGTATTCAAGCAGCTCAAACTCTACATTTGTGGGAATAACACCTAGAGTAAAACGATCAAAAACATCTGTAAGTTATGAATGCACCCAGCCCATATGCTGTATTTTAAATCCAGACTCATAGAATATTGGTGTATTTATCAGTCTTACCACATTTCTCAAAATTGTGACTTCTGAGTATTTATTACTTTTCTCTATTTGAGTATAATGAGAACTGATCAATAATATCTTTAAAAGATATTTTGCTTGTTTTTAATGGACATGTGGCCCATCATTCTGTTCCTTTAAAATAAATTGACTAAGCAATGTAGTAACCATATAAACTGTGGCATTTTTTTCCAGCCCTTGACTCATAAAAGGTAGTAAAACTTGCCCTACTATTTAAAAAGGTATTTAATAAAACATGCTATATTCTAGAAAAGATGAATAGATAAATTGGTTACAGCTAGGGTCTTGAGAAATGAGTGCTGATAATCCTGCAATCTTGACAACCTGAAACCAAGTAAGTCGGCTACAAATTAAGGACCAACTGCATGGGAACATCAGTTAAACTAGTGAGACCAGATTTCACTCAGTCATATTAGCCCAGTATGGAAACAGAGGCCAAAGCGGAGTGAATTCTACTTCACTTTGTAAGGATGGCATGGTGTTTTAAAGGGAGAATGAAAGATCAGGTCTGAGTGGGGATCATTAGTGTTATGGAATTAGGGCTGTCCTGTTTGTTCTCACTACCTGATACTTCAAGATCCAGGGCATTGTTTTGCTTGCCTTTACTTTATTCAACATGCTACCTAACATCATTCTTTATCATTTACAAAAAATAAAAGAAAATTGATAAAAAACAAAACTCAACTTTGCTCCTCAGTCTTTCCTGCCTCATATATATATACTTTGTTGTAATGGCTTTGGGAGCTACAGTTTGTTACACAGTATATTCACTTGCTCAAACAGCTTTCCTTGTACACATTCATTACAATGAGTTGTTGGTCTTATTCAAGGGCTCTGGCTTCTGGTACAACATCAATATTAGACCCTCACCAAAACTCCTCTTGGATATCCTATTGTTGCTCCCAGTCATGAGAATATTGTAGCTATGATTCCACAGTACCTTCATACTCTCCAGTAGATAATAGGTTGTATGTTGAGGTGGGTCAACTCAAAATCATGGATGTTGGCCTAGGTGGTAATTAAATTTGTTAACCTCAGACTATTGTAAAGAGGGGCAAACCCATAGAATTGTGGTTGACTTATATTACTTGATTGGTTTTCCAGAAATGGAAAATATAGAATGAGATAATATTGCTTTTTATATATTTGGCACAATGCTCATTTTTAACTAAATGATGAATTCACTAGAACCTTGTTTGGTAAAAGAAAAAATTCATTGTTTGCTTGTAAATATGACCATTTATTCTGAAACAATTACTTTACCTTTTAAGTTTGAACTAGAAATCTTTACTGGTGTAGTACCATGAAATTTCAAAGCTTTTTAAGAAGATTATCTTTCTGAAACTTAATGTATAGTGAAAAAGTAAAGGTTTTCCAAGACTGGGATTTGTAGCCAGAATTGACAGTCTGAAAAGTACATGAATTCACTTATAAAAGTTTGATTTTTAAACTCATATGTCCAAATTTTAGAAAGACAATGCTGATTGTTTTTCTTTCATATAGAAGATGCAATCATGGGAAAGTGAATTACGGGTTGTGAAAAATATTCCAGCCTCTTAGGAGACTAAGGCTTTTGACTGAATGTGGGATAAAATTGATGATCTGAACTTTAACTCAGACACTTGAAACATATGATAACCTGACATTTCTCTGAAGTAAGCTGAAGACACAGAACACACATAAGCCTCCATAAGTGACTTCAGCAGTACCTCTTCCTCATTTAGAGGAAAGTCTGTTATTGAATACTCTCTCGCCACAGAAGAGTGCCTTGGGAAAATGGTTTATCCTAACACATTCTGAAAATTTTCCTAAAGGCTATTTATTCTGCATCAATATTTGGATGGAGGTGGTTTCAAATGCAAACATGCAAGATGTTCCAAGAGCTTAGCATCTTTTTTTGTGTTAACGTTTCTCATAAATAATTTTATTTTGGGCATGTAGGTTCTGCTACATATGTAATAAATGTGACTCTTTTTAATATCAGAGTTACCCTTAGGGCAGTAAGTACATTTATTTCAAAGAAATATAAAAATAAAATGAATAGAATACATCAGGTACCTCTCAGATCATTACAAATGAGTCATCAAGCCTTTCTAAATTTCCTTGGGTTATATGAATAATGCCTTGAGATAGACTGCAACTCACTAAACTGTCTTTCTGAGGACTGGGGGTGGGAAAGGTTTTAGAAAGGGGAAACCCCTGGGAAGAATTGTTCTAGTAACTGTCACGTAATTCATCTCAACAGAAGAGAAGCTGATTTTCAATCAGTCTAAGGTAATAGAAGATGTCAGAATTCTAGAGATTATTTTGTCGTCAGTAGTCCACTTACCCTGCTTGAGAACACCCTAGGAATAACAAATGAATCATAAGGTAGAATCACATACAAGCACATTTATTTTCTTCAAATATTGATATTTTCCCCTTTGAGTTATATGTCTAGAGAAATTTGTTCTGTAAAGTAATCCATTAGGGTCAGAGACACGAATGTGTCAAATATGAAGTTTGATGGCCTTCTAAGATTTTAGTATGTCCTGGACTGGGAAAACTTTTGATTATCCATCTGTGTTCCACCTGAAAGAAGATGGGGTATAGTCTAAAGCTGCAGATTAGTGGAAATGCTTGTAGCCGTTTTACCTCATTGCCTGTCAGCTAAATCTTGCTGACAATATAGGAATTCTTCACTACTGAAGGAACGAGCCTCCCTGGACTGATAATTTTCTCAGTTTATGGTGTGTGTGATGTTTTTGTAAAGTGGGAAATAGTTGAGAGTGTGAGTGTGATGATCCTAGAAGGTAAATTTAGGCGATTCAACCAACCGAATACCACCTGAAAATTGGATAGAATTTAACGGACAAAAGCAAACTCAATTGTATGCTCACTTCTCTTGTATTCCCAGGATTTAGCTTATAGTGTATGGCTAATAAGAGACTATATAAATGATTATTAAATGTATGAATAAATGAAAGTGGGCACAAATGAATATTTTCCTGGGATTTTGATGGACATCTGGGTTCTTTTATCATAATCATAGATGTCTTTAGTCATTATCATTCCTAATACATGATAGCTTTATTTATTTTCTTAAATGTTTGATCCTATAAAACTGGGATAAGTAATTACAATAAAGAGAAAATACAATGGATGTATGAAGAATGATTCATTTTTTAATAAATTATTTTATTACTTTAAATAATACCAATCCAAATTCCCATTCCCTCCCCTCCTCCCTCTCCCTCCACAGACCATCCCCCCACCCCTCCAACCCTAAGAAAGTAGTACCATGAACCCTGCCCTGTGGAAAGTCCAAGGCCCTCCCTACTATGTCTAGGTTTAGCAAGGTTTACATCCAAAGAAAATAGGATCCCATGAAGCTGGTATATGCAAGTAGAGACACATCCCAGTGTCACTATCAGTGGCCCCTCAGTCTTCCCCAGCTGTCAACCCCATTCAGAAGGGCTTAGTTGTTTCCATGGTCGTTCATTCCCAGTCCAGTTGGAGTTGGTGAGCTGACATTAGCTTAAGCAAACTGTCTCAGTGGATGACCCCCTCATGGTCCTGAATTCCTTGCTCATACTCTCACTTCCTCCACTCTTCAACTGGATCTTTGGAAGGAGCTCAGTCTAGTGTTCCTATATGGGTCATTGCCTCTGTTCCCGTCTGTTGTTGGACGAAGGTTCTATAGTGATATTTAAGGTAAGGTCAGTTCAGACACCCTCTCTATTTTTTAGGGTCTCAGCTGGGTTCATCCCTGTGGGTTCTTGGGCATTTTTCTTTTTTAAAATTTATTTTTCCATTCAAAAATTTCCACTTCCTCCCCTCCTCTCATTCCTCTCCCACCTCCCCACTCACCCTCCTCCCTCCCCTCCAGTCTTAAGAGAGGGCAGGGTACCCTGCCCTGTGGGAAGTTCAAGGCCCTCTCCCCTCCATCCAGGCCTAGGTAGGTGTGCATCCAAACAGGCTAGGGCCCTTGGGCATTTTTCTAGAGGTAGGCTTTTGCTAACTCCATAATGGCTCCCTCAATCAGAAAACTGGGAATCAACCTACCTCAGGTTTCACTCTTGGGAATATATCCAAAATATGCTCAATCATACTACAAGAGTATTTGTTCAACTATGTCCATAGCAGCATTATTTGTAATAGCCAGAAATAACCTAGATGCTCCTCAATGGAAGAATGGATAAAGAAAGTGTGGCAC
The DNA here is from genome assembly GCF_018167655.1 of Microtus oregoni. Lineage (NCBI taxonomy): Eukaryota > Metazoa > Chordata > Mammalia > Rodentia > Cricetidae > Microtus > Microtus oregoni. Next base: position 25,465 of record NW_024544265.1, on the reverse strand, counting down.
ATCTACACATTAGAATACTACTTAGCAAAAAAAATTAAAGACATGCAAATGGACAAAATTAAACATCATCCCGAGTAAGGTAATCCAGACTCAAAAGAGCAAATATGGTATGTACTCACCCATAAGTGAATACTAATCATAAACAAAGGCCAACGAACCTATAGTTCAGGGTCCTAGAGAAACTAAGTAATAAGGTGAACCCAAAGAAAAACATATACAGACCTACCTGGAAATTGGAATCAGACAAAAATTTGCGAGCAGGGGAGCAGGGGGGCAGGGGGTAGAGGGAGGAGAAGGGGAGTTGAGGAGAATTTGAGGGAATGGGATGGTCGAAATGGGGGAAGGAGAGATATGAGAGCAAGGAGAGAGATATCTTGATTGAGGGAATGATTCATATGCCTGAATTTCTTCGGTGAAGGAAACCTTCACCAACAGCTCCATCAAGCAATAGAACTTGGCAGCTTCAGACACGTGGTGCTTCTAACTTCAGAGCCAAGGATATAAGAAAGGGTTTTTGGAATCTCCCCTTGTGTCAAAGGAAAGCCACTGAGGCCAGATGTATATCTGAGATGTCACTACATAGAGGTCTGGACAGGCCATTGCCTGGAACTATGAAGGTGATAAGTGGATTGTCTTGGAAACTCAAAGATGTTGGAGGTGGCAGAGTCATGGGATACTTGCCAAGGAAAGCTGCAGACCAGGTGTGAATCAGTCCAAGAGAAAGAACTATATTGCAGTCAGCAAAGGTGAAAGGACTTGGAAATCTGAAGAGCTATTTGCTATCAGATGGAGATGCAGAATTTAGAGTTTGTAGTGCTAGTTGTTCTTACTTTGGTGCAGTATTTCCTCACTGTGTACCCTTTCCTGCATTGTGAGATGGTGACATAAGTTCTGTACCATTGCATGTGGGAAGTATGTGACATTCTTTTTGATTCTTATTTTATGGGGGATTACACTTAACAGATTGCCATATATCCCAGAAGAGCCTCTGGACTGGAAAACAGTGTTGAGATGGTTACAAACTATAGGGACTTTTGAAGCGGACTGAATGCATCTTTGAATTATGATATGGCTACACGCCTATGAACATGAGGAATACAATGTTGTAGTTTGAAAGAGAATAGCCCCCATAGGCTCAGATATCTGAACGCTTGGTCATTAGTCAGTGGTGCTACTAGACAGGGATTAAAGGTGTGGCCTTATTGGAGTAGGTGAGGCATTGCTGGAAGAAGTGTGCTATTGTGGGTACAATTTGAAGTTTCAAAATCCTAGGCCAGGCTCATCCTCTCTGCCAGCAAATCACGATGTAGCTCTCAGCTACTGTTCCAACACATGTGTGTTACTATGCTCCCTGCCATGATGGTAACGGACTAAGCCTCTGAAATGGTAAGCAAGTCACCACTTAAATGATTTCTTTTATAAGCGTCCCTTCATAGCAATAGAACAATGCTTAAAACATACTTTCATAGTTTACTTAATGTGGCTTTTGCAATAGAAACATGTCTGAAAGTATTATTTATATATATGCACAAAAATACACTAAAGTCCAATTATTACTACATTTTTAGATGAGTGTATCCATCCTGTTTAGCTCTTAAATTCCAGTAAGTATGGTAATAGGCCAGAGACATAGGATTTACTTTCATAAATAGCAGATAAATTGTACCATGTAATGTCTCAAATTCATTACACTAAAATTTAGAGATGTTAGTTTGCCCTCTTCATCTTCCTGGGAAAGATTGCTTTTTCATTTGTTTTGGTTTTCAAGACAGGTTTCTCTGTGTATCCTGGCTGTCCTGGCTACACAGAGAAACCTTGCAGACTGGGTTGGCCTTGAATTCACAAAGGTCCACCTGCCTCTGCCTCTCTCATGCTGGGAATGAAAGCATGGGTTACCAATGCACAGCAAGATTGCTTTTTTTTTTCATTTCCTCTACCTGGATCTTCTGTAGCCTTCATATTCCTCTTAGCTTGGAATCCTCTTTATAGGACCAGGATTATATTGATTTTCTAGTTGTACAGGGTACTTAAAAATGCTATAGTAATATATGAAAAATGCATGGCTTTTACTTGTGAAAAGATTAATAACAATTGCTTTTATCTTTTGACAAATAAGTTTTGACAAATTAGTAATAGACTAGTTTTTAATTCAATATCTAAATAACACTAAATTGGATCGTCATTATTTTAATGCTGAAGTAAACATTCCTGGGCAACTCAACCAATTTTTTTTAAAGTTATGACTCCATGAATAAGTAAATGCAGAGTGTGAATGAAAACAACTTTAAATTATGCTATGCAGACAACTTTAAAAGAATTTTAGAAGAAAAGGAGAAGATAATGAACGAGCAGAATTTAATTTTGAGGGTTTTTATTTCAATTCTGCATTGGGCTGGAGGCCAGATTCCTAATTACTTCTGTATATACAGTATAAAAATTGCTTAAGGGATGCTGGATGAATTTTCCAAAAGACAATTAAAGATTCTCAGTTGAATAAAATAATTTTTTTCCTGATAAATTTTGTGAGTGTGGTGGTTTCCCTGAATGGGTGACATTCTGGACAATCTATTGAGAGGTGCAGTTCATGACAAAAGTAAATGTGCTTTTTGAAGATACTGGGATTAACTTATTTAATTATTTGTTCAATTAGCTACATTTGCAAGATTTATAAACCTTAAATGTTAATCTTAAAGCCTTCCCTTTCTGCATATTTTAATGGCTCTGGTGTTCCTGTGGCTTTGCTGAACTCCTCAGCTATTGCGACTTCATAAGAGCCTTTAAAATGCACAGTTGCCCAGGTCCTGCCTGAGAAGATTCTGATTTAATTGGTTCAAGAAGCATTCTGATCATTGAGATGTTTAAAAGCTCCCCAGGTAATTATAATGTCAAGGTAAGGTTGCAAACCACTGGATTTCGGGGAAAAATACCAGCTCCTATAGAAGAGTCAGTAAATTCAAATTAAATCAGAGTGAAGCAAAGGCAAAAAGGAGAGAAAAGTCCATGAAGCATGCACTTTAAAAGCATGTATTGTCAGTAACACATCACTGAGCAAGACTGCTAAACTCACTAACCTGTTTTTGTTACAATGTTCCTGGTGCAAAAAAAATGAATTATATTGTAATAAGAACAGAAATCCATTTTACAAATTTTGAGATTTTTAATAAGTAGATATTATATAATCATATGATTCTCTGAGAGCATAAGAAACTATTGATTTATATTAGATTGGCCAGCTGTAAGTCAGCAGCAGGTTTTTTTTTTCATTTCTTTGTCATTTTCTTTTTGAAAATGCGTTATTTCGACTTCTTTTTTTTTATTGCGAAAAGAAGAAAAAAAAACATAAACAAAAAACAAGTTTCCACCTCCTCCCAGCCTCCCATTTCCCTTCCCCTCCTCCCACCCTTCTCCCCCTCCTCCCACCCTTCTCCCCCTCCCCCCACTCCTCTCCCCCTCCCTCTCCAGTCCACAGAGCAGTCCTGGTTCCCTGCCCTGTGTTAAGTCCTAGGTCCTCCCCCCTCCGTCCATATCTAGGAAGGTGAGCATCCAAACTGGCTAGGCTCCCACAAAGCCAGCACATTAAGTAGGATCAAAACCCCCTGCCATTGTCCTTGGTGTCTCATCAGCCCTCGTTCGCCATGTTCAGAGAGTCCGGTTTTATCCCATGCTTTTTCGGTCACAGTCCAGCTGGCCTTGGTGAGCTCCCCGTAGATCAGCTCCACTGTCTCAGTGGGTGGATGCACGCCTCGTGGTCCCGAATTCTTTGCTCATGTTCTCCCTCCTTCTGCTCCTCCTTGGGACCTTGGGAGCTCAGTCCAGTGCTCCTGTGTGGGTCTCTGTCTCTATCTCTATCCATCACCAGATGAAGATTCTATGATGACATGCAAGATATTCGTCAGTATTGCTCTAGGATAGGGTCATTTCAGGTTCCCAATCCTCAGCTGCCCAAGGAACTAACTGGGAACCTCATCTTGGGCACTAGGGAGCCCCTCTAGGGTCAAGTCTCTTGCCCACCCTAAAGTGGCTCCCTTTACTAAGAATTGTGGTTCCGTGCTCCCCTATCCACCTTTCCTTTATCCCAATTCTCATGTTTCCCAGGTCCCCCCTCCTTCCCTTCTATTAGTGGTTTTAATTCAGTTTCTTTCTCTTTCATTTTTTACTTTAACTGATTATTTGTGGATTTTCACATCATGCATTTTGTTACCACTTACCTCCAAGTCCCCTCACATCTGCCTTCTGCCCTTGCACCCTCCCCCTAAAACAAAACCAAATTTAAAAGAAAAACCAAAACAAAACAAAGAAGCAAAACAAAAACCAAAAGAACAATTTTGTGGAAGATGCAATGTAGCCTGTTGAAACTCACAGTTGACCCTTTAGTCCAATCATCTTTAACTGCAAATGGTCATTGCCAGGAGTAATTGGTCTGACTCCAGGCTTCTGCTTTCTGCTACACAACAGATAATGGTATTTCACTTCCGCTCCTCTGGGATATTCTGTTATCCCATGTCATGGAGAGCCTGCTGTTTTGGATCTGTAGGTAACTCTCCTTCACATGTTCCAGCAGTTCATAGGTTCAGGGGATGCCAGGATGGACCAACTCATAGCCCTGGTTCTGGCCCTGGCTGGTAATTAGGTTGGTCAGCTCACTAGCTTTCTCTCCTAGTCAGTTACTACCAGGATGAGCTCTCCAGCACTGCCTTGATTAGCTCACCCAATACAGCCTACATCAAGGAGCTGGGCCAGTTCTCTTGTTCTCGGGCCCTCATATCCAGGTCCCCCCGACTCACATTGCCAGGAACAGATCGACTGTTTAGCCCAGGCAGGGTTCAGGACCCTCTCTCCTGATTACTGCAGGGAGAATATGAGAGGGACAGGGGCAGGGCGGGACGGGACGAGCAGAGTCTGCTGTCCTGCTCTCAAATCCTCAGGCCTGGCTCACCTGTGGACCTGACAACTAGTTCAGCTCTACTGAACTGCATCTAGTGTAGGGCAGGGCTAGTTCTCACCCTTTTGACCTCTGGGCCAGCTCTCTTGCTTGCCACAGGTAGCAAGTGATAGAGGGGGAGGGTGTCTTTCCCTTGCCCATGCCACCAAATGGCAGATTAAGGGGACAGTTAAACTCTGTTCTCACACCCTCAGGGCTGGCTCCCTGGCATCACAGACAACAGGGTCAGTTCTATTGTGCTGCCCAGGCAGGAAGCAAAGTTTGCTTTCTCATGCACTGCAGCCAGTGAAGGTCAGGGCCCAGATCTCCTACTCTTGTGACCCCAGGGTCAGCTCCTTCACCCACTGAAGGTGGTAATAGATGGGGGACATTTTTCCTTTACCAATGCCACCACATGGCAGACAAGAGGGACAGGGTCAGCTCTCCTGCTCTCATGCCCTCAGGGTCCACTCACCTGTGTCCTAGACCACAGGATCAGCTCTAATGTGCCTGCCTGGTAACATGCATGCCTATGGAGAGGGGGCAAACTCTCTCCTGAGGGGTTGGGCCAGCTCCCTGTTGCAATATCCAGTGAGGAACAGGACCAGCCATTCCAGGCCAGTGATTGGCTCAACACAGCATGGTTCCAATGATCCCTGTGCTAACACTGGTCATGGACATCCACACAGACGTGGACCCAGACATGGTCCTCAGCAGCAGCTCAGGTCCAGATGCCACCATGGCCCCAGTAGCAGCTCTGGCAGCAGCATGTCCCCCAGGGAATCAGCATAGTCCCAGGTGGCTAGCCAGAACCCTGGCATCCTCAGAGCCCTTGGTGGCAACCGGAGTCACGGACAGGACCACAGACCAAGACATGACTCTAGGTAGCAGTCATGTCCTGGACATCCCCATGGCTTGAGGTGGCAATACCAACAACACAGATCAGCATGGCCTTGGGTGCCCCATGGTCTGTGAATACAGACATGGTCAGAGGTAGATGAACAGACCGTGGTCCTCCAAATTGGCCCTGGGTGTTGACAACAACTCAGATCAGTACTGCTGTAGGGCAACATTGATTCTAGTTTTTGGTTATATGTATATATATGTTATTTCTTAAACAAAAAGAGTCTATCAAAAAATTAATGATTTCAGAAAGCAAATTTTAAATATCTGGGAAAACAAAGCTGCAATAAAAGAAGATTCATGGTTTTTTACTAGACATAAGGAAAACTAGGAGAACAGATACTTAGCTTCATGATATATTTTTTAAAGAGTAAGAGAAATACCATTAAGAATATTAGACAGATGCTACGTGTGGTGGTGAAAGCCTTTAATCCCAGCACTTGAGAGAGACAGAGGCAAGCAGATATCTGTGTATTGGAGGGCAGCCTGGTCTATATAGTGAGTTCCAGAACAGCCAGGGCTGTTATGAAGAGAAATTCTGTCTTACAAAACAAAAGCAAAAAGAAAGAAAGAAAAAAGTATTAGCTAAGTTCTTTCAAATATCAAATTATGAATTGTTTCTAAAATTTCGAAACCACAAACATAGATTCAGAGCTTCTACATTGGTATTCAAAAGCCCATGGCCAAAAGACACTTAAGGTCATGCTCAACTTCCTTAGCGATCAGGGAAATGCAAATCAAGACAACTTTAAGATACCACCTTACACCTGTCAGAATGGCGAAAATAAAAAACACCAATGATAGCCTTTGCTGGAGAGGTTGTGGAGAAAGGGGTACACTCACCCATTGCTGGTGGGAATGCAAACTTGTGCAACCACTCTGGAAAGCAGTGTTTCGGTTTCTCAGGAAATTCGGGATCAACCTACCCCTGGATCCAGCAATACCACTCTTGGGAATATACCCAAGAGAGGCCCTATCATACAACAAAAGTATATGCTCAACTATGTTCATGGCAGCATTGTTTGTAATAGCCAGAACCTGGAAACAACCTAGATGCCCTTCAACGGAAGAATGGATGAAGAAAGTATGGAATATATACATATTAGAGTATTACTCAGCAGTAAAAAACAAGGACTTCTTGAATTTTGCATACAAATGGATGGAAATAGAAAACACTATCCTGAGTGAGGTAAGCCAGACCCAAAAAGAGGAACATGGGATGTACTCACTCATATTTGGTTTCTAGCCATAAATAAAGGACATTGAGCTTATAATTCATGTTCCTAGAGAAGCTAAATAAGAAGGTGAATCCAAAGACAAACACATAGGCATCCTCAGGAATATTAACCTTCATCAGGCGATGAAAGGAGACAGAGACAGAGACCCACACGGGAGCACCGGACAGAAATCTCAAGGTCCAAATCAGGAACAGAAGGAGACGGAGCACGAGCAAGGAACTCAGGACCACGAGGGGTGCACCCACACACTAAGACAATGGGGATGTTCTATTGGGATCTCACCAAGGCCAGCTGGCCTAGGTCTGAAAAAACATCGGATAAATCCGGACTAGCTGAACATAGCGGACAATGAGGAATACTGAGAATTCAAGAACAATTGCAGTGGGTTTTTGATCCTACTGCACGTACTGGCTTTGTGGGAGCCTAGGCAGTTTGGATGCTCACCTTACGAGACCTGGATAGAGGTGGGCAGTCCTTGGGCTTCCCACAGGTCAGGGAACCCTGATTGCTCTTCGAGCAGATGAGGGAGGGGGAATTGATCGGGGGAGGGGGAGGGAAATGGGAAGCGGTTGTGGGGACGAGGCAGAAATCCTTAATAAATAAATAAATTAAAAAAAAAAAAAAAAAAAAAAGCCCATATATATCTTATTATGATACTAAATATCTCATAAACAAAAATAATGACTAATAATAAGAATGTACATGTCTAAGCGCTATGATAAATTAAACCAACAAGAGGCCACTAAATCTTCATGCTGAAATTAGATTTGTCTTATGAAAATAGTCAACTGTCTAAAGTCTTATCTCCAAGGTGGAGTAGAGACATCAAGAGATACCAAACCAAAAGTAAAAGTTCTCTGCAGCAAAAAAAATAATAGTCATAATAATCTATCCCATGCATGTAAGGAGGGGTCATAAAATATTAAAGTAATAAAATATAAAATATTTCTATATTATGAAAAATATTGGTGAAATTAAAAGAACTCATTCACAATTTAGAAGGTTGAAATTTCATTTAAGGTGGAAGAGAAGAGAAGTTAAAAATATGGCAAATAGTCTATTTAAACCTAAAAAGAAGTCTATTAACATCAGAAAAAAAAGTAGAGTGCTCAAACATAGTACTCTTAAAAATGCCATCCTTTGTAGTCCAAATGCAAAAATATGCCAAATATTATAAAAAGTCTTACAGAATGCATGTCCAAAACCAATACTATTATCCAATTGATATTAAGAAAGATCACCTGTGACAACAATATAACTTATTCTTGCAAACCTCATATTAAAAGTGACAGAAATAATGATACTAATAAAATGTAACCACTGCTCCAGCCTATCACTCTTTAAGTACCTGGTTAGAAAGCAAAGCTCTCATTATCCAGAGATGTTCAAAATCAGAAATTTCTGTGAACTAACTTAGCAGGAAAGTCAATGAATAAACAAAAAAGATATTTAAGTATATTTTTAGATACCTAAATTTTGGAAGGAAATTTTACTTGGGTATGTATGTTCTTCTATAACCTATGGTATAATCAAACATAAAAATTAACTAGAGGGCATATAGTTGTGAGAGATATTAATCTGAAGTTAACCTGATAGCAGTATAGATGGTAGTGTTTAAGAAATATTGAATAACTTGTCCTTTCTCCTTGTATAGTTATGACAGGCAGACTTATGGTCTTTTGTCCATTAGATTCTAAATGTGCAATGCTTCTACCCAGATAATACACATTTCCTTTTTTTTTTTCCTGAGGAGAATGAGCTATTATAGCTGTGCATTTTTATGCTATAGGATAAACAATAGTAAACTCTCTTGGCAATGGTTTGTTTCAAGCTGTAAAATGTTTACATTCTTAGTTCTTTGCTGTTCATTATTACTGTTACAGAGCCAGGGAGCCATACTGAGCCAGAAGAATTTTTGGAGGACATTTAAAATACACATGTTCTATTCTGAGACATGGAACCCTTATTGTCGTTAGAGTAAACTCTCTAAGGATAAACAACAAATAACCCTTTGTCAATGTAACTTATATCACAATCAGACAGATCTGTGGAAGGGGAGAGTATACCAAAGTAGAACTTAAAAGCAGTATCTGAAATGAGAGAGTTAAGTTGCATTTTGAAAAAAATAGTTTTGATAATTATATTAAAAAGTAAAAATCCAACTTCACATAACACAAGATATTAAAATTTAGCTTTATATAATGTTCCAGTGTAAGCAATTTCAAAAAACTCAAAGAGTAATATTAATGCTATTTCTTTTATTATTATTATTATTATTATTATTATTATTTTATTACTTTAAAAAATACCAATCCAAATTCCCACTTCCTCCTTTCCTCTTACTTCCCTCCCACTCCCTCCACACAACCTTTCGCTAATCCCCCTCCAATTTTAAGAGAGGGCAAGGCACCCTGCTCTGTGGGAAGTCCAAGGCCCTCCCCACTACATCCAGGTTGATCAAGTTATATATCCAAAGAGAATAGGATCCCAAAAGGCCAGTACATGCAGTAGAGACAAATCCCAGTGCCATTGTCATTGGTCCCTCAGTCTGCCCCAACTGTCAGTTACATTCAGAGGGAGTAGTTTGATTCCATGCTTGTTGATTCCCAGTCCAGTTGGAGTTGGTGAGCTTTCATTATCTCAGGCACACTGTCTCAGTGAGTGAACCCCTCATGGCCTTGACTTCCTTGCTCATACTCTCCTTCCTTTCACTCTTCAACTGGACCTTAGTAGCTCAGTCCAGTGCTCCGATGTGGGTCTCTGTCTCTGTTTCCGTCTGTTTTAGATGAAGGTTCTATGGTGATATTTAAGATAATAATCAGTCTGACTACAGGGTAAGGCCTGTTCAGGCTCCTTCTCTATTGCTTAAGGTGTTAGCTGGGGTCATCCTTGTGGATTCCTGAGAATTTTTCTAGAGCCAGGTTTCTTGCTAACCCCAAAATGGCTCCCTCAATCAAGACATCTCTTTCCTTGCTCTTATATCTGTCCTTTCTATTAATGCTATTTCTACAATGCACGTGATGGCAAAGGCCTTTGCCATGTCCAACAGAGAAAAATTATTAAGGTATCCCTCATGTGTATTTCCCCCATTGACTAATTTTTTTTTTTTATTTTCAATGCAATTTTTTTTGAAGTTTAGTGGAAAAGTAAAGCCATTTCAGTAAAATGCAATAATAAGTTTGTAAAGAAATGCCTTAACTGTACTCTAAGTCTCATGGAGAACACCTATAGAAAGAATAAAATTAAATCATGCTTTTTCTACAAAGTGTGAACAGTAGCTCCTAAACCTTTATGTGCAGAAATGGGGATTTTAATGGGTTTCCATGTATCTTAATTTCTCCTATCAACTTTCTTCTCCAAAATTCTATAAATTCTATTTTTAATTTTATGCAGACATATTTTTCTTTGTTCTCTAAATATAATTAGGTTTCTAATATTTTGTCAAAGATTATTTCTAAAATGTGAAAACATAAAGACCATGTATATTATTATAAAATTATAAGTATATTTTACTGTAGAACCAACTATGATGTTGGATTTACATTTAATTTCATATTTGTTCACCCACAAGGTACCTCTGCTACATTAAAGGAGAGTGTTCTGGTTTAATATTCAAATGCATTCTCTTTTCTTATGTTCCACTGATGTCTTAACTTCAAATAACAATATAAAAATTAATAAATTTCTTGAGTTTTCAGTCATTTCTTAAATCTCTTCCTAATGTAAAGATCTGATTATACCCCCCCCATGTGAACACATAGCCCCTCCAAATGTAGTAGAAGGCAGTTCAATCTGACTGGTAGAAAAAAATGAGAAACTTCTCTGCGAAGGATCAAACTTCATTAATGTTTTTCTTTATTCATTTACTTTATATTTTATATAAACTTATATACCCTGTGCTTTACTTATATTCCCTTCATGAGAATCTTTTGATAGATTTGAGATTTTTGTTTTGCTTCGTTTGTTTTCTGGAGGTCTTTGGTACAGAAAAAAAGTAAGGGGAACAAGCAACTTGGAGCACTAAATTCCAGTTGAAAGAAATATTGGAATGACAGAATGCAAAAGGAAAGCGAGAGTAAATTTAGATATCAAGTATATTGCTGCTACCGACACAGGTGAAAGGCCAATATAGTATAAATAGCTACTCAAAAATATTTCATTTATTTTAGCAAAATGCTTACATGTACATGGGAGAAACTAATAAAAGATCAATTTCACCATAGAAAAAGGCAAAGCTGAGATTTTATAGGATAAAGCAGATAGAGAGTGTTTGAAAAGGAAAGATATTTTAAATTTTTTCTTAAAGATATTGCTTAATCAACTGGCAGCAAGATGGGTGGTGTTGATGTCTAGTAACTGAAGAGAACCACAATTGGGGCAAAAAAAAAAACCCACAAACACTCACAATTATAAATGTACACAAAAGAAACTTTACAATTTGGCAGGGATAACTGTGGGTTCTTTCACTTAAAGAAAACATATGTGTGGCCAAGAAAATAAAAATTGATATGGTCTTCTGGAATTCTAGTAAGGGCTTAGGAAAGCAGAAGCTAATTCTGAATCCTATGTTATCCATAGACAGATAAAATGCAGTAATTCGCTATTTAATTTTTATTTGCAGGGAAAAGGAGAGTAAAAGGAAGCTGGACATGCCATTGTCTAAGCAGAAGTGATAAATCCTATCCATCAAAAAAAAGTGAACAGAGAATATCTTAAGGGGAAAAGAGGGCTTTGTGACTAATGTTCTTAATTTCCTATCGACCTAGGCATGTGTAGCAAATAAGATATGAATCTTCAGTAGGCCGTGTCTTGGTTTTCAATTGATAGCTAAAGAACTCAGACACACTGAGAGTAGCTATTCAAATCATAATGCTTAGCTATTTTTGTAAATGAAAATGAGTTTTACCTTTCTACCATATGAAATTTGAATGACAATGATGATTGAGGTTGAAAACGAAGCAGAGAAATGTGTTTGAATTTTTTTTCAGTAAAATACTCAAGTTAATATCTTAAGCCAGGCATGAGTGGCTTGACTTACCTTTGATGACCCTCGCTTCATATACATCTTGTGTTAGAATTCTCAGCATGTTCATAGTGGATTCTAAATGTCAAAGACCTTACAGCTACTATTATACACATTTTATAGCCAAACAAAGTAATCAAAGATAGAAATGTTTAGAAGGAAATGAACTGATAGTCCTGCCATCATCCTGGAAGTTTTTCCATTTTTCAAACTCAGAGAACAGGAATTGAACTGAACCTATTCTGTGATCATCTAGGTCTCAGAACTTGAACTCCATTTCTGAACTTGTAGAAGCCCTCAGCAAGTGCATCTTTCCACAGATCAATACCACTCTTGGTCTAGTAATGAGAATGTAACAAAGAAAGATGAGAGACTAGATTTGTTCTCTTCCTATTGACACTGAGTAGGCTATGCACTGTCTTGGCGAAGCTGCTGTCTCTCTCTCTCTCTTTTTTTTTTATCAGAAATAAAGCTTTGGTTCTCGTGGAAAGCATGTCTTTTCACAGTTGTCTATGTTATACACACTTTTGGCTTGTATGGAGTCTCTGGTGATTCCAATAGAGTTATGTGCTGAAATAGGAATGGATTACAAATATTGATATCTATATCTTCCATATATATGTATATATATATATATATATATATATATATATATAGTATCGTATGTGTTGCTCCTTTACATGTCCCATTGCCTCATATGACTTTACATATGAAGCTCAAATTCAGCAATGAAACTACTTAAATTTTGCACAACTTGGATACTGTAGTATTGAAATGAGGATGTGATTTTTTTGAACTCAGAAAGTTGTGTGGTGGGACATGACTCATGCTGATAAAGCTGGTCTGTTGGACATGTCTAATTCTATATGTGAAATCTGATCAATAAAAACAAAAGAAGAAAGAAAAGCTTTTCAGGTCTTACGCCTAAATGCTTTAGAATCAATAGGAGTAAGAATACGTGCAGGGCGGTCCTCTCCCCTAGTTAATGTTTTAGCTTTGTCAATATATACAGCCGGAATGCAGGCAAAGAGTTTATATTCATCTATCTTCATTTAAAAATCACAGTATATGAAGGTTTTCTATTGGTTAGAAATTTTGTTCTTCAGAATAGCAAGTTATACCTACCTCTTCTACACGTGCCCCCCCCCCAACACACACGTGTGCTTGTGAGAGAGATGTTTGACTTCCTCAGTGGATATTGAAATTATTTTTATCAAGTTATTTGGTGAATATATCATCAAAACAAGTGAAGAAAAATATTTATATCGGGTCAGAGTATTCCCCAACTCAGAAGCACGATGGCTAATAGATTATTATATTAAATTACCATAAGCTTATTATAGACATTATGATAGATATAAAAACCACCAATAACCACACCCCTTTCTCTGCTCTGTAATAACCATTTCATTTTTATTGCAATGTTTTAAGTGTTAACACTTAATATTTTTATAGGAGTAATATGATATTCTCTTATTTTGGTAAGATTCAATTTTGCAAAATCATCTATTACTATAAGAAGAAAATAATTACTTAAGCAAAAAAGTACCCTAGAAAGTATTTATTTCCTGGCCTATGATCTGCTTTGGAGCTACATTGTGATCATGAATGAAAATCAAAATAAATAAATAAATGAATAAATAAATAAATAGTCTACCAATTTTTGAAAGCTTTGAGTATTGCTTAAAAGAAAACCCTCCTTGCTGTTTTTTATTTTAATTGTCGTGTAATTGACTAATTCTACAGTAACTAGGGTTGGGAGTAACTAAAAACCCGCTATGTTCCTAATGATGTTCAATGAGGCACAGGAAATGAATAGATGGATATGGTCCAGTTGCTAGAAAATAGTTGTTTGTTATTGACTTGTCTGAGAGGAAATGAACACTTTCATTTTTCAGTGACAGAGTATAAAGTGTTCCTCACTAGGGCTGTTCTAAAAGCTCCATGCCCCTTTGAATTCTGATAAGGAGGCAGTAAAGGAAAGCATTCAAATAATCTCAACTAACACAGGTTATTTTACAAGCTGGGTGTTTTTTTATTCCTTTATATGTAAATTTTCCCCAGACTTCAAACCAAAGAATTTCTGCAATCTGTATCACATACAACATTATCAGCAAGGTGGCATTTAGCTTCCTTTAAATGTTAATTACTAGGGGGACTAGAAAAGTTGTGGACTTTGTAGGGATAGATCTCAGGGAGAGCAAATCAATAGTTCTCAAACTTGGCTGTGCTTTGGAACTTTGACAAATAGTCCCCCCTCCCCCGGGTCCTGTTTTCAGGAGTTCTGACTTAAGTGGCCTGTGGTCCCAGTATCTCAATTTAAAAGTCTGCTTAATGACTCTATTATGCATTCGTGGTTATGGTCACAGAAAAGGAAAGGAATTATGGAGATGCAGTAAAGCAAACAGTTCCATTTCTTTCCCTGTTTTTCATTTTAAATAACTATTATAATACCCCTATTCAAATTATAAAGACTTGAACTATAACTGTTTGCTACCAATGTCAATATGAAATCTACTGCTTCAGTGTTGGCCCTTGCCCCCCCACATAGTACAAAGATAAAGAGAGACTTCATGTTCAAGTATGTATTTATGATAATATAGAAAGTTGGCTGACTTCTTCCACCTACTAACAATCTGTCAATACATCCATCTGTCTATCCATCCATCTACCAACCATCTACTAGCTTGCTCAAGGTATCAGGACTCATGGAGAAATTTACTAACTCCTTGGTAGTATTATTAATAGATATCAATAGATTTATTTTACTAAAGAGGCAACAAGCAACATACTAGCTAACACGAAAGGCAAGTGTTTAATCTTAAACTATCTCCTTCTGTATTATCAGATCTCCTCTCCATTCTTTTCCACCTTGCTTTGTGTCTTAGCTTAGGAATTCCAATTGAGAGAGAAGGGAACAGGTGCTGAGAGGAAAAGAAATGATAGTATTTATTTCCTTCCTTTTTGTAAGACCCCACTGATTGCCACTGTCCCTTTGCAAAGACCACATTTTTTTCTTGCTCTCTCTGGTCTTTCTTTTGGTTTTCTAGTTTTGGTAAATGAACCTCCTTTCCCCTGATCCTTAGGGCTAAGTGAGCTCTGTATTTCTCATAATCTTCTCTGGATTTTCATAATGCTGACCACATCTCTGTTAATGATTTATTTAATAAACTGTACTTATATATTCCAGATAGGAAAATATATCCTTTCTTGGCAAGGAAAGTTGAAGTTAAATTGGTAGATCATGATTCTAAGCAAACTTAGCCAGGCAGAAAGACAGTATCACACTCAGATTTTGGAGTTTCTCTTTTTAAAGATAGGAAAGTAGAAGGGGGTGCTCTTTGAGATATCTGAAGCATAATAAAGGGATCATAAGGGTAACGGGAGGATGATTATAGAGGGTAATGGGAGGATGAATATGTATTAAAGTGTACTATCTACATGTTGTGATGATTAATATTGATTATCACCTCCACAGGGTCTAGAATTCCTAGGAGACAAGCCTCTGGGTATACCTGAGAGGCACCGTCAGTATTTGGTTGGCTTATGGGTATGCCTGTAAAAGATTATCTAGATTAGGTTCATCGAGAAAGGAAGACCCACCTTATCTTTGGGCAGTACTATTCTGTGTGCTGACATCCTGCGCTGAATAACAGAAAGTATGCTGAGTATCACCATTCATAGCTGTTTCCTGACTATGGATGCAACGTGATCAGTCATCATGAGTTTTTGCCACCAAGATATTCCTGGTATAACAGATTGTGACATCAGATTAGGAGCCCAAATAATATTTTTCTCTTTTTTCTTCCTTTTGCTACGTCATTTTATCTATATCCCAGAAACCAGAAAGGTAATTAATACATGTGTGACAATATCTCTTTATGAAATTCACTATTCTATACAATGAGTACATGATAACAAAATAGCTAATAATAGAAAACTGTGCTATGCTCATTGGTGATATGCGATTAAAGAATTCATATAAATGTGTGAAATCACCTGTAGTCCCTAGAGAGATCTTTTTCACAATCTTAAATAGACTGTATATGCTAAAAATTCGTAAATTTTTCAAGGACGTAATAAAGTGATTTAATCTTGCTACTTCCTCTTGATTACTATTACTACCTGCCTCCACACCCCACTGATTATTTATGTCTAATGATTCCTAAACTAGCAGTTCACTTATGATGGACAGGACGTATAAAGAAGTAGAGGAGATAGTGATCCATTCATTTTTATTTTAAATGAGGAATTTCAAAGGTGAAAAGTTAAAAGACCTAGCACAATTAACTCTGGTGATCTAGGAAGCAATGATATTGATTTTCCTTCGGTATGCTACATAGTTCTTTACTGTTTTAATGAGTATCTATAAATTTAAAGTTCATCAAAAACACATTATAAAACTAAATTAGGAAATTGATTTATTTGGAATCCTTCGTGCCAGGGTAAGGGGACCAAGTTTTTCAAGCTACAATGAATTTTCATTATCTGAGAGATAGGTACCTAATGTTGTTCACCCAAAAAAAGTGTCCCTCAACACCACTGCCACACTGCTCTAAGTACATACCCATGAATGCACACAGAACTCATATGCATGAACATGCTCTTGCATGGGAATCAGGCTCTGACTTCATCTTCATTTCTTGTTGGTCTGAGCAGTACCAATTTAACATTGGTTTGCCCTGGAAGCAAAGCATAGCTAATTGAGACTCAGAGACATTGTTTTCAGGAGGGGAGAAGTTCAAAATTCTGAGCTTCCTAGCCTTGCCACCCTGAGAGCTTTTGCAGAAGGTTAAGCTTTGTGTTCCTCTAAGGAACCTGGGCTCCTTATTGCTCTAGGCAGCTATGACCAGTCCCAGTGTGGACAGACTAATGCTTGTGTTTACAAAGATGATCTCACTCTTGAATCATCTCTTTGAGGTAAGCATGCGAAGTGGTGTGGTCTTTATGCAGATCTTGTCTAGGCTACAATAGTGGGTGGAACTCCCCGATCATGCCTAAAGACATTATTTAACAGCACACATTCTGATCCTCTGGCTCTTAAAATCTTTCCTTTCTTTCTTGAATGACTTCCCTGAGCCTTAAGATATATAGGGGTTGTGTTGTAGTTAGGCTAAATGGAGTTGGACACAATAGGGTCACTTATCCTTTACATTTTGACCAGGTTTGAGTCTCTGTGGTAACTTCTCCATCTGCTACAAAAAGAAGTTTCCTTGATGAGGTCTCTGAACTATAGTTAAATGTTGTATTGACTTAGATTTTGAAAATGGCAGTACTAGATTGTTCTCTAGGATCCATGTTCTGTCAAACCATTGGTAGTTGGCTATATTTACAGTACCATGCATGAATTCTTCCCTATTGAATGTAGCTTAATATATATATATGTATATGCCACATTTACACAATTAGGAATGCATTATTAGGCTAGCAACTGTTGTGATTCACAAGCTTTACACTACTTTTCTCCCTTAGTACCTTGCCCAGTTTCTTCTGATACTATGAGAGTTTGCCCTCAAGAGGCGGCTTCTAAGCAGTACCTGCTAGAGTCCTCCAAGTTCTGTGTCTCTATCTACATGTCTTCAGCAACAGTGTCTTATCTTTAAGTTATGTGAGACCAACAAGAACAAAAGCAATAGTTTATATTGCTGAGAGGGTTTCTAATCTACAACTCAAAAGGTTTACCTTGCTTAGTGTTGGAGTTATTGTTAGTCTCTGGTTCCTGGAGGGGGATCATTATGAACTTGTATCACATAACTCAAACTACACACACACACACACACACACACACACACACACACACACACACCTATGTTTTAAGAAAAACCATGAGATATTATTTCCCTATGCCTTTAACAAAAATCTTTAGTGTTACTTAGCTCTCTTTGCTCCTTTCCTCTCTGTATTACACTCCTTCCAAACTCAATCAAGCTCATTTAAGTATACTAATTTTGGTACCAAACCATCCATAACTAATAACATAGATCACCATGAGTGAGCTAGCTGCATTTGAGTCTAAAAATATGTTGTTTAACAAACATATGATCTGGCCCATTTGTTGTAGCTTGTAGATTTCACATCAATGGCATCACTGAAAAAGAAAGTATAAAAGAACCAAAGGAAAATATCATTTGAAGTAAAAATAAACAGGCTATACAAAATAAATATCAACAAAGCCACAGAAATGATAGGGTGGTGGTTTGAATAGGTATGGCCCCAATAGACTCATATTTTTGAATGCTTGATCCATACATAGGAATTGTTTTAGCTAGGGTTTCTATTGCTGTGAAGAGACACCACGACCATGGAAATTCTTGTACAATAAAATATTTAATTGAGGCTGGCTCACAGTTTCAAAATTTTAGTCTTTATCGTCATGATGAAACATGGTGGCATGCAGGCAGACATGTGCTGGAGAAGAAGCTGAGGGTTCTACTTCTTGATCTGCAGGCAACAAGAAGCAATCTGCCTCCACAGTGACATAATTCCTTCAAGAATGCCACAACACACACAAAAAAAAATCCAACAAAGCAACACCTTCACATAGTGCCGCTCCCTATGGGTCAAGCATTCATACACATAAATCTATGGGTGCCAAACCAATTGAAACCGCCACAGAGGATGGCTATAATAGAAGATGTGACAAATAGGAAGTCATTACAATCCCCAGATTCTGTGGGAAAAGGAGCACTCAATTGAGGCGATATGCAGCAAAGTGAAAGAGACAAATAAATGACTAAGATAAATTTCTTGCTAATATTGAGTTCTCGGTAAATATTTTTATTGTGATAGTAGTATAATTATTTCAGGTATGTAATTTATATGTTGCATTCATTATTTTAACCATAAAAGATTACATCAGGAAAAGGAATAGAATGATTGAAGTTTAGTTGTTAAAAAAAGAAAAAAGAAAAACCAGAAACAAGCACAGGACTTGAGTCATAGTAGAGCATGGTTTCTCTAACCTTATTAAATGCATCTTGGAAGCTCAGTGTTGAGTACTGCTTTTCTGAAACTTGTTAATCTATTTAAATTGTATTTATAATGTGTTATAAAGGATGCATTGGTTTTACTAAATCTGTGAGCTTATCAGTGTCCTAATAGCTTCCACTATTCCTTAATTCGCTAGTAAGATTTATGATGCCTGTCCTACTTTGTTTTTCTATAGTGAGATAAAATAGACAAACACCAACTTGAAGAGGAAATGGTTGGTTTTATATTACAACTTCAGGGGTGCCTAATCCATCACTGAGAGATGTCAGGACAGGAACTCAAGCAGGAGCAGAAGCAGGAATCATAGAGAAATACTTTGTGCTCAGTTGATTCTCATGGCTTGCTCAGCCCGCTTTCTTATAAAACCCAAGACCAACTTCCTAAAATGACACCACCCACAGTGGTTTGGATCTTCTCACTGCAATCATAAATCAAGAGAATGACCTCACAGACTTGCTTGTAATCCACTCTGATGGAGATATTTTCTCAGTTGCGGTTCCCTCTTCCCAAATATCATAACTTGTGTCAATTTGACAAACTACCAACCAGGTAATGGCGCTGAATGCTACACAGAGTGTAAGATGAAGCTTACACTGCATCTGCATTTTAAAGTGGATGTAATTATTCATCTGTCTTTCAATAGTGACAGAATCAGTCTCAAGTACATTCCACCCAGAGAAATAAGGCAAAATGAATCAAAGTAAGGCAGGTGTCTTAGGCTTCTATTATCGTGAAGATACACCGTGACCACGGCAGCTTTTATAACTGAAAACATTTAATTGGGGATAGCTTACAGTTCAGAGGTTTAGTCCATTATTGTCATGGTGGGAAATGATGGCATGCAGGCCAACATGGTGCTGGAGAAGGAGCTAAGAGTGCTACATATTGATCTGCAGTCCTCAGAATTAACTATGTCACTGGGCATAATTTAAGCATGTATGAGACCTCAAAGCCCACCCCCACATTTCTTCCAACAGGCCATACTTCCTAATAGTGTCACTCCCTATAAGGGTCATTTTCTTACAAACCACCACAGGACAAAGAAAGCATGCTGAGTAAGAGTACACCTAAAGCTATTTATATCAGCACCCAAATCCTGACTCACCCCTCTTTGTTCTGGTGATATGCCCCACTGCTGTTCTCCTCCCTAACTTGATGTGCATCTATCTCCTTGACACCAGAGAGGTATTTACCCTGTAGTGGGTTTTCTGGCAACATGCCTAATTTAAGCTGCTTCAATTATCAGGATAAGATCCTCATCACTGCCTCTCAAATGGTTCCCCATTCTGAAGCACTTCTTTAATCTCTTTTCTTCAGTTCCTCCTTTGTGTAATTAAGTCTCTCTCTCCCTCTGCCTCACCAATCTCTCTCTGCCTTTCCAGTCTCTCTTTCTCTGTCTCTGTCTCTCTCCCCCTCTCTCATGCATACACACACACACACACACACACACACACACACACACACACAAACACACACACACACACACACAGACCACCCCTCCTGAAAAGATCCATTTGTGGCAGACCTCTTCTGCTGCCTGCTGAAGTTAGCACCATTAAGTTATTTTTAGTGTTATCTCTTTCCTTTAATTAGCACAGCCCTAAATTGCATATTTTGTTCTTAAGTTTTACACAGATTAAGATCTCCCAGTTCCTTAGTCATTGATTTTGGATGTTGCCCCGAGTTTCCTGCAGTTCATTTAAATTCAGTTCACTACAATATGCCAAAAATAAATAAAGCACAGTTTTCTAACATCTAATCACCCAGCTCCACCTGTGAACCTTTTGAGGATTCTAAACCTCTGAGAAAAGGGGGTGGGAGGTAAAGGCAAAGTTAGCATACATTTTCTTGGTAACCCTATTCCATACTACTGCTTCCCTGTCATTATGATCCCCATAATTCTTTCAAGAGAATGTTTGCTATGCATCCATGAACCCCTTTATTTTTGCATCTATACATTTAAGTAAATATTTTTATAAGGATGTGGAAGTGTCTATAACCAGTCATTTTTTCTTTCTTTAAAACACATTTTCATTTCAACACAATTATCTCCAATTAAATGGAAGAGATGGGCATGTTGCCCTTCATGGAAACTTTACTCGTCTGTTTGGATAAAATTCATTTTTAAGTACTGGAAATGGGTTAGAGTGCTGAGAGGTTGCATCCGGAAGGATCACAGTTGCTTGTTCCACTCTCCCACTCTCTCTCCCTTCCTTTGATGTCAACTTGGTTCTCTTGATAAATTAAAGGGTTGGGAATCCCCTATTTCAACTGTCAGGAAATCACTTTGCTTGGCGTTTTGCATTTTAAAAGATACTTTCTTTCTCAGTTCACCAGTTGTTTTTCTCCTCAGTTCCAGAACTGGAAGATTCCAGCATCCAAATTCTACATAATGTAAAGTGGTTTTCAAAGTTTCTTTTCTTTAGATTCAACCATTTATTTTACTATTGCTCTCAATGTGTGCCCACAGCTCACTGTTTTGATTCCTGTAACATTATACAAATATTTTGTCTTTTCCTCCTTATTTCCTCCTGTAGTTAAAATACCTTGGGTTCCAATATAGAAACTAGTTGTATATCCCGTATTTTTTTAACCACACAGGATGGAAATGTTGATGAGTTAAGATTGTTTTCTGAAACTGGAATATTACGACCCTTTTAGCATCATTCCTTTTAAGAGATAAGTTCTCATTTTTTTTCAAACACAAGCCTGTATATTTGTGTGTTTCAAATCAGTTGTCATCAGTAGTATCTGAGTATTAAATAGATCTAAATTGGAGATCATGCCTTAGAAAATATAATTCCTTATTCTAACTGAATTTCCTTTAAACATTCTGTTTGAGCTATCGCAATAAGATACTTGAAATATCAGATAAGCTAGAAAAAATAGGAAGTTCCTTTCTTTCTAAGAAACTGGGTGGTCTAGAAATTTGAAACCTTTTTTGTTTGTTTTGTTTTGTTTTGTTTGAGACAGGGTCCCAAAGTGTACCTCAAACCTGTCTGGCATGAAACTGTCTATGTAAACCAGAATTGCCTTCAACTCACAGAGATCTGGTTGCCTCTATCCACTGAGTGCAGGAATTAAAGCCATATACCACCAGACATTCATTTCTGCACTACTAATGACTGAGCCTAAATAGACTTTTGAATTGAACCCAATAGTTACAATCAAATTTGTAACAGCAACCACTGGAACCATTCACCTTATGAATTCTATTTGCATTGATATTGCAGGCATCTTAGTGTCAAATTTTAATATGAACCACATCTTTACGATGGAAGAGAAATTGATATGTGAGCAAATATATAACTTCTCAATTGGCCAATTGGTCCATATTATAGCAATTGGTTGCTACTTATTCACATTTGAGTACTTACACGTTTAATAATATGTAGTCTATTTTTCATTAAATTAGAGTGAAATATTTTAATATATTAGCATATAAGAATATGCCTATGTAAATATACAGACACATACATATATACTTAAATCACAGTTGTTTCAATCTATTGCTTGAGAAGTGAGAATATAATTATAATGATAATATTTTCCTACTCCTCTTGCTTGGGAATGGATTAAACATCTTAAAATAATACAATTTCTTTATCTATTTATACTAAATTTAAAGTATCTTTACAATATGCATATTGCAATGTGTGTATATGTTGCTTATATAATTTATAATGAGTATTATACAATAAATAATAAAAAACATGCATTATCCCCACAGCAAGTAGAAAACAGTTCATTTGACTACATGTCTGACTATAATAAATTTAGGATGATATCCTTGTTAGGATTCCATTAGCATTTTTAAAGAGAATTATTTGTATTTTATGTGTATGAGTATATGCTTGAATTTAATAAAGTGTGCTCTTCTCACGCCAATTGTCCAAGGAGACAAAAAGAGGATAAGCAGACACCTTGGAACTAGACTTACTGAGGGTTTGAACTGCTATGTGAGTGCGGGGAAGTAAACCTTGCTTCTCTGCAAGACCAATAATTGCCAATAACCTTTGAGCCATCTCTTCAGTCCCTCCATTTGCTTTCTTCACACATCATATTTATATCATCATAGATAATTATTAAAGTTTAGTATTACATTGTCCTCAAAACTGATGGTTTAACCATTCACTTAAGAAACTTCTATTAGTCACCTATTGTATGCCTGTGTTTGAATTAGGTGTGGAGATAGGAAAATGATAAAACAGATAAAACATTTCATGAGCTCATAATCTAGTATAGTATGCAGTATAAAACATTGAATATCCTACTTGCAGTAGTAAGTAACCTTTACAAATTGGATTGTGCTTACTGATCTAAACTGGAAAGTCTGTCATTTAAGGAAAGGAACAGCTTTCCGTATAGTAGGAAGTAAGTGGGTAATGTTTCAATGATTAACAATAGGGTTGATGGTAGTGAAGAGTAGGGTTTACATTGCAGTTGAAAGGGATTAGTATGTGCTAAAGTTTAAAGGGATGCAGCTGAAAGATGCCTTGATAAATACTAGGGCAG
Organism: Microtus oregoni; assembly: GCF_018167655.1. Lineage (NCBI taxonomy): Eukaryota > Metazoa > Chordata > Mammalia > Rodentia > Cricetidae > Microtus > Microtus oregoni. The sequence continues at coordinate 1,875 of NW_024544265.1, read as the reverse complement.
TTTTATATTTCTGAAATGTTCAATGCTTAAGGGAAAATTCCAAAATTCGGGCCAGAAAAGTAGCTTATGATTGAATTATGTGAGTATTTAAAAAATCAATCCCCAGGATATTATCTTAGCTACATATGTACTCAAGGCTCTTTTTTACTCAGGGATTTAGCAGAAGTTCATGTTTTTGAAAGTTGTAACATCACAGAATCATCCATTTTTTTCAACAATTTTCAATCTTCTATTAATCACAAAGTTGCAAAGAGAAAGACCACTGACCCAAATCATCATGACCAAATTAATTCAAGCAAGCAATTAATTAAAGCAAACATTTTTATTCGGGTACATGGACTGTCTTACACTAGAAGCAGTGTTCAATAGATCAACACTGGACAAAGAAGACAGGGATATTTTGGTTTGTTTTTGTTTTTTTTTGTTGTTGTTGTTTAGGTGTAGGTAATTTCTAAATGAAGAATTTGGTGGTCAAAAAAATTGGTGTTACTGGAGGAAAAGAAGTTAGCCATAATGGCCTGCTGTAACAAAGACATGATTGTAAAGTGATCATAACAAGGTACACATAAAAAGAGAAAGTTAGAACAACCTTTTGAAACAAAGGTAGTGTTGTTATAATAACTTTTTGAAACCGAGAAATGGTCGCCATTTCCTGGAACAGGAGTACAGAACTATTTGTATTTAAGATTACAGGTGGGGCATAGTCTAATCCTTCAGAAACAGAGGTTTGATCATAAATGGGAATGACCATAGTTTGTTCTTGATATAATACAGCTTTTAAATCTAAGATGGGGGCAGACTGGTTCATCACTTCCAACTGCTTTCATGTCTATGATGTATTTTAATATCTGTAGTTACCATAATAAATCACTTGCACATGAAACAGTCTCATCAATTTGTAGAATGAGAGCCACAAGAACAGTGAGACAAATATGAGCGAGAACTCATGTACAGCCTGATTCTGCTATGTCATCCTTCATATTTTTCACCAAAGCAAACAAATAAATTATAGTTGAAAGAGAGGTTAGGCACATGCTTGTCCATTACACTGCACATCAGCTATGCACCCAAGCAATCAATATGGTTTGGACACAGCTGATATAATTTGGCGGAGTTATAATTGAATTTTTCCCTCTTAATATCATTACACCTACAGAACATCTCCCATTATGTGTCCCTCCCCATCATTCTCCAAATTACATGTTCCAAATGGAACTAATTATCTACTCCCATATAAAGCATCTCCTCATGACTGCTATCCCTTCTCTATTATAGGCACCAGTGCTTTCATGCTCCTAAATTTGCTTTCGCTGCAGTATGTTTCTTTTATTCATTCTCTTATTCCTTCCTAAATATAATCACTGAATGTTTATTTTTTGAAATTACTTGTATGTATAAGTCCATTTATATTACAGATATACATTGTAGAGTTCATTTGAATATAATAAAGACTCAGTGAGCAAATGAATGAAATATGAATAAGTGTATGAATAGACAACTGTTCTACCTCAAGTAACTTAAAGCTATAGTAATGAAAGATATCTCTTCTTATATGAGAGAATGTCTTTAAAAAGTCTCTTTAATTATATTATAACATTTCTTAATTTAAAAAAATATTCTCAGCTGATTGCTTTGAATGATGTTGGTGGAGATATACCTGGTAGTTGTAGATCTATGAGATCACCTAAAGATATTAATGGACAAATTGAAGGAACACGTTGACTAAGGTACTTCTTGAAACAGGATTTTGGATTTTTGATATTTGTTGGATGTTATTGTCAATGAGAGTTTTATAGTTCAGAGGTATACATATACATGCATAAAATATTACAGAGTCATGTTATTAAATTGACAAATCGCATATAAACAACAAGG
>NW_024544264.1:0-68417 GCF_018167655.1 Microtus oregoni | reverse complement strand
GTATTAGCTAAGTTCTTTCAAATATCAAATTATGAATTGTTTCTAAAATTTCGAAACCACAAACATAGATTCAGAGCTTCTACAGTTGGTATTCAAAAGCCCATATATATCTTATTATGATACTAAATATCTCATAAACAAAAATAATGACTAATAATAAGAATGTACATGTCTAAGCGCTATGATAAATTAAACCAACAAGAGGCCACTAAATCTTCATGCTGAAATTAGATTTGTCTTATGAAAATAGTCAACTGTCTAAAGTCTTATCTCCAAGGTGGAGTAGAGACATCAAGAGATACCAAACCAAAAGTAAAAGTTCTCTGCAGCAAAAAAAAAATAATAGTCATAATAATCTATCCCATGCATGTAAGGAGGGGTCATAAAATATTAAAGTAATAAAATATAAAATAGTTTCTATATTATGAAAAATATTGGTGAAATTAAAAGAACTCATTCACAATTTAGAAGGTTGAAATTTCATTTAAGGTGGAAGAGAAGAGAAGTTAAAAATATGGCAAATAGTCTATTTAAACCTAAAAAGAAGTCTATTAACATCAGAAAAAAAAAGTAGAGTGCTCAAACATAGTACTCTTAAAAATGCCATCCTTTGTAGTCCAAATGCAAAAATATGCCAAATATTATAAAAAGTCTTACAGAATGCATGTCCAAAACCAATACTATTATCCAATTGATATTAAGAAAGATCACCTGTGACAACAATATAACTTATTCTTGCAAACCTCATATTAAAAGTGACAGAAATAATGATACTAATAAAATGTAACCACTGCTCCAGCCTATCACTCTTTAAGTACCTGGTTAGAAAGCAAAGCTCTCATTATCCAGAGATGTTCAAAATCAGAAATTTCTGTGAACTAACTTAGCAGGAAAGTCAATGAATAAACAAAAAGAGATATTTAAGTATATTTTTAGATACCTAAATTTTGGAAGGAAATTTTACTTGGGTATGTACTGTTCTTCTGATAACCTATGGTATAATCAAACATAAAAATTAACTAGAGGGCATATAGTTGTGAGAGATATTAATCTGAAGTTAACCTGATAGCAGTATAGATGGTAGTGTTTAAGAAATATTGAATAACTTGTCCTTTCTCCTTGTATAGTTATGACAGGCAGACTTATGGTCTTTTGTCCCATTAGATTCTAAATGTGCAATGCTTCTACCAGATAATACACATTTCCTTTTTTTTTCCTGAGGGAGAATGAGCTATTATAGCTGTGCATTTTTATGCTATAGGATAAACAATAGTAAACTCTCTTGGCAATGGTTTGTTTCAAGCTGTAAAATGTTTACATTCTTAGTTCTTTGCTGTTCATTATTACTGTTACAGAGCCAGGGAGCCATACTGAGCCAGAAGAATTTTTGGAGGACATTTAAAATACACATGTTCTATTCTGAGACATGGAACCCTTATTGTCGTTAGAGTAAACTCTCTAAGGATAAACAACAAATAACCCTTTGTCAATGTAACTTATATCACAATCAGACAGATCTGTGGAAGGGGAGAGTATACCAAAGTAGAACTTAAAAGCAGTATCTGAAATGAGAGAGTTAAGTTGCATTTTGAAAAAAATAGTTTGATAATTATATTAAAAAGTAAAAATCCAACTTCACATAACACAAGATATTAAAATTTAGCTTTATATAATGTTCCAGTGTAAGCAATTTCAAAAAACTCAAAGAGTAATATTAATGCTATTTCTTTAATTATTATTATTATTATTATTATTATTATTATTATTTTATTACTTTAAAAAATACCAATCCAAATTCCCACTTCCTCCTTTCCTCTTACTTCCCTCCCACTCCCTCCACACAACCTTTCGCTAATCCCCCTCCAATTTTAAGAGAGGGCAAGGCACCCTGCTCTGTGGGAAGTCCAAGGCCCTCCCCACTACATCCAGGTTGATCAAGTTATATATCCAAAGAGAATAGGATCCCAAAAGGCCAGTACATGCAGTAGAGACAAATCCCAGTGCCATTGTCATTGGTCCCTCAGTCTGCCCCAACTGTCAGTTACATTCAGAGGGAGTAGTTTGATTCCATGCTTGTTGATTCCCAGTCCAGTTGGAGTTGGTGAGCTTTCATTATCTCAGGCACACTGTCTCAGTGAGTGAACCCCTCATGGCCTTGACTTCCTTGCTCATACTCTCCTTCCTTTCACTCTTCAACTGGAACTTAGTAGCTCAGTCCAGTGCTCCGATGTGGGTCTCTGTCTCTGTTTCCGTCTGTTTTAGATGAAGGTTCTATGGTGATATTTAAGATAATAATCAGTCTGACTACAGGGTAAGGCCTGTTCAGGCTCCTTCTCTATTGCTTAAGGTGTTAGCTGGGGTCATCCTTGTGGATTCCTGAGAATTTTTCTAGAGCCAGGTTTCTTGCTAACCCCAAAATGGCTCCCTCAATCAAGACATCTCTTTCCTTGCTCTTATATCTGTCCTTTCTATTAATGCTATTTCTACAATGCACGTGATGGCAAAGGCCTTTGCCATGTCCAACAGAGAAAAATTATTAAGGTATCCCTCATGTGTATTTCCCCCATTGACTAATTTTTTTTTTATTTTCAATGCAATTTTTTTTGAAGTTTAGTGGAAAAGTAAAGCCATTTCAGTAAAATGCAATAATAAGTTTGTAAAGAAATGCCTTAACTGTACTCTAAGTCTCATGGAGAACACCTATAGAAAGAATAAAATTAAATCATGCTTTTTCTACAAAGTGTGAACAGTAGCTCCTAAACCTTTATGTGCAGAAATGGGGATTTTAATGGGTTTCCATGTATCTTAATTTCTCCTATCAACTTTCTTCTCCAAAATTCTATAAATTCTATTTTTAATTTTATGCGGACATATTTTTCTTTGTTCTCTAAATATAATTAGGTTTCTAATATTTTGTCAAAGATTATTTCTAAAATGTGAAAACATAAAGACCATGTATATTATTATAAAATTATAAGTATATTTTACTGTAGAACCAACTATGATGTTGGATTTACATTTAATTTCATATTTGTTCACCCACAAGGTACCTCTGCTACATTAAAGGAGAGTGTTCTGGTTTAATATTCAAATGCATTCTCTTTTCTTATGTTCCACTGATGTCTTAACTTCAAATAACAATATAAAAATTAATAAATTTCTTGAGTTTTCAGTCATTTCTTAAATCTCTTCCTAATGTAAAGATCTGTTTATACCCCCCCCATGTGAACACATAGCCCCTCCAAATGTAGTAGAAGGCAGTTCAATCTGACTGGTAGAAAAAATGAGAAACTTCTCTGCGAAGGATCAAACTTCATTAATGTTTTTCTTTATTCATTTACTTTATATTTTATATAAACTTATATACCCTGTGCTTTACTTATATTCCCTTCATGAGAATCTTTTGATAGATTTGAGATTTTTGTTTTGCTTCGTTTGTTTTCTGGAGGTCTTTGGTACAGAAAAAAAGTAAGGGGAACAAGCAACTTGGAGCACTAAATTCCAGTTGAAAGAAATATTGGAATGACAGAATGCAAAAGGAAAGCGAGAGTAAATTTAGATATCAAGTATATTGCTGCTACCGACACAGGTGAAAGGCCAATATAGTATAAATAGCTACTCAAAAATATTTCATTTATTTTAGCAAAATGCTTACATGTACATGGGAGAAACTAATAAAAGATCAATTTCACCATAGAAAAAGGCAAAGCTGAGATTTTATAGGATAAAGCAGATAGAGAGTGTTTGAAAAGGAAAGATATTTTACATTTTTTCTTAAAGATATTGCTTAATCAACTGGCAGCAAGATGGGTGGTGTTGATGTCTAGTAACTGAAGAGAACCACAATTGGGGCAAAAAAAAAACCCACAAACACTCACAATTATAAATGTACACAAAAGAAACTTTACAATTTGGCAGGGATAACTGTGGGTTCTTTCACTTAAAGAAAACATATGTGTGGCCAAGAAAATAAAAATTGAGATGGTCTTCTGGAATTCTAGTAAGGGCTTAGGAAAGCAGAAGCTAATTCTGAATCCTATGTTATCCATAGACAGATAAAATGCAGTAATTCGCAATTTAATTTTTATTTGCAGGGAAAAGGAGAGTAAAAGGAAGCTGGACATGCCATTGTCTAAGCAGAAGTGATAAATCCTATCCATCAAAAAAAAGTGAACAGAGAATATCTTAAGGGGAAAAGAGGGCTTTGTGACTAATGTTCTTAATTTCCTATCGACCTAGGCATGTGTAGCAAATAAGATATGAATCTTCAGTAGGCCGTGTCTTGGTTTTCAATTGATAGCTAAAGAACTCAGACACACTGAGAGTAGCTATTCAAATCATAATGCTTAGCTATTTTTGTAAATGAAAATGAGTTTTACCTTTCTACCATATGAAATTTGAATGACAATGATGATTGAGGTTGAAAACGAAGCAGAGAAATGTGTTTGAATTTTTTTTCAATAAAATACTCAAGTTAATATCTTAAGCCAGGCATGAGTGGCTTGACTTACCTTTGATGACCCTCGCTTCATATACATCTTGTGTTAGAATTCTCAGCATGTTCATAGTGGATTCTAAATGTCAAAGACCTTACAGCTACTATTATACACATTTTATAGCCAAACAAAGTAATCAAAGATAGAAATGTTTAGAAGGAAATGAACTGATAGTCGTGCCATCATCCTGGAAGTTTTTCCATTTTTCAAACTCAGAGAACAGGAATTGAACTGAACCTATTCTGTGATCATCTAGGTCTCAGAACTTGAACTCCATTTCTGAACTTGTAGAAGCCCTCAGCAAGTGCATCTTTCCACAGATCAATACCACTCTTGGTCTAGTAATGAGAATGTAACAAAGAAAGATGAGAGACTAGATTTGTTCTCTTCCTATTGACACCGAGTAGGCTCCGCACTGTCTTGGCGAAGCTGCTGTCTCTCTCTCTCTTTTTTTTTTTTTATCAGAAATACAGCTTTGGTTCTCGTGGAAAGCATGTCTTTTCACAGTTGTCTATGTTATACACACTTTTGGCTTGTATGGAGTCTCTGGTGATTCCAATAGAGTTATGTGCTGAAATAGGAATGGATTACAAATATTGATATCTATATCTTCCATATATATATATATATATGTATGTATGTATGTATATATATATATATATATATATAGTATCGTATGTGTTGCTCCTTTACATGTCCCATTGCCTCATATGACTTTACATATGAAGCTCAAATTCAGCAATGAAACTACTTAAATTTTGCACAACTTGGATACTGTAGTATTGAAATGAGGATGTGATTTTTTTGAACTCAGAAAGTTGTGTGGTGGGACATGACTCATGCTGATAAAGCTGGTCTGTTGGACATGTCTAATTCTATATGTGAAATCTGATCAGTAAAAACAAAAGAAGAAAGAAAAGCTTTTCAGGTCTTAGGCCTAAATGCTTTAGAATCAATAGGAGTAAGAATACGTGCAGGGCGGTCCTCTCCCCTAGTTAATGTTTTAGCTTTGTCAATATATACAGCCGGAATGCAGGCAAAGAGTTTATATTCATCTATCTTCATTTAAAAATCACAGTATATGAAGGTTTTCTATTGGTTAGAAATTTTGTTCTTCAGAATAGCAAGTTATACCTACCTCTTCTACACGTGCCCCCCCCCCCCAACACACACGTGTGCTTGTGAGAGAGATGTTTGACTTCCTCAGTGGATATTGAAATTATTTTTATCAAGTTATTTGGTGAATATATCATCAAAACAAGTGAAGAAAAATATTTATATCGGGTCAGAGTATTCCCCAACTCAGAAGCACGATGGCTAATAGATTATTATATTAAATTACCATATGCTTATTATAGACATTATGATAGATATAAAAACCACCAATAACCACACCCCTTTCTCTGCTCTGTAATAACCATTTCATTTTTATTGCAATGTTTTAAGTGTTAACACTTAATATTTTTATAGGAGTAATATGATATTCTCTTATTTTGGTAAGATTCAATTTTGCAAAATCATCTATTACTATAAGAAGAAAATAATTACTTAAGCAAAAAAGTACCCTAGAAAGTATTTATTTCCTGGCCTATGATCTGCTTTGGAGCTACATTGTGATCATGAATGAAAATCAAAATAAATAAATAAATGAATAAATAAATAAATAGTCTACCAATTTTTGAAAGCTTTGAGTATTGCTTAAAAGAAAACCCTCCTTGCTGTTTTTTTTTAATTTTAATTGTCATGTAATTGACTAATTCTACAGTAACTAGGATTGGGAGTAACTAAAAACCCGCTATGTTCCTAATGATGTTCAATGAGGCACAGGAAATGAATAGATGGATATGGTCCAGTTGCTAGAAAATAGTTGTTTGTTACTGACTTGTCTGAGAGGAAATGAACACTTTCATTTTTCAGTGACAGAGTATAAAGTGTTCCTCACTAGGGCTGTTCTAAAAGCTCCATGCCCCTTTGAATTCTGATAAGGAGGCAGTAAAGGAAAGCATTCAAATAATCTCAACTAACACAGGTTATTTTACAAGCTGGGTGTTTTTTTATTCCTTTATATGTAAATTTTCCCCAGACTTCAAACCAAAGAATTTCTGCAATCTGTATCACATATAACATTATCAGCAAGGTGGCATTTAGCTTCCTTTAAATGTTAATTACTAGGGGGACTAGAAAATTTGTGGACTTTGTAGGGATAGATCTCAGGGAGAGCAAATCAGTAGTTCTCAAACTTGGCTGTGCTTTGGAACTTTGACAAATAGTCCCCCCTCCCCCGGGTCCTGTTTTCAGGAGTTCTGACTTAAGTGGCCTGTGGTCCCAGTATCTCAATTTAAAAGTCTGCTTAATGACTCTATTATGCATTCGTGGTTATGGTCACAGAAAAGGAAAGGAATTATGGAGATGCAGTAAAGCAAACAGTTCCATTTCTTTCCCTGTTTTTCATTTTAAATAACTATTATAATACCCCTATTCAAATTATAAAGACTTGAACTATAACTGTTTGCTACCAATGTCAATATGAAATCTACTGCTTCAGTGTTGGCCCTTGCCCCCCCCCCCCCATAGTACAAAGATAAAGAGAGACTTCATGTTCAAGTATGTATTTATGATAATATAGAAAGTTGGCTGACTTCTTCCACCTACTAACAATCTGTCAATACATCCATCTGTCTATCCATCCATCTACCAACCATCTACTAGCTTGCTCAAGGTATCAGGACTCATGGAGAAATTTACTAACTCCTTGGTAGTATTATTAATAGATATCAATAGATTTATTTTACTAAAGAGGCAACAAGCAACATACTAGCTAACACGAAAGGCAAGTGTTTAATCTTAAACTATCTCCTTCTGTATTATCAGATCTCCTCTCCATTCTTTTCCACCTTGCTTTGTGTCTTAGCTTAGGAATTCCAATTGAGAGAGAAGGGAACAGGTGCTGAGAGGAAAAGAAATGATAGTATTTATTTCCTTCCTTTTTGTAAGACCCCACTGATTGCCACTGTCCCTTTGCAAAGACCACATTTTTTTTCTTGCTCTCTCTGGTCTTTCTTTTGGTTTTCTAGTTTTGGTAAATGAACCTCCTTTCCCCTGATCCTTAGGGCTAAGTGAGCTCTGTATTTCTCATAATCTTCTCTGGATTTTCATAATGCTGACCACATCTCTGTTAATGATTTATTTAATAAACTGTACTTATATATTCCAGATAGGAAAATATATCCTTTCTTGGCAAGGAAAGTTGAAGTTAAATTGGTAGATCATGATTCTAAGCAAACTTAGCCAGGCAGAAAGACAGTATCACACTCAGATTTTGGAGTTTCTCTTTTTAAAGATAGGAAAGTAGAAGGGGGTGCTCTTTGAGATATCTGAAGCATAATAAAGGGATCATAAGGGTAACGGGAGGATGATTATAGAGGGTAATGGGAGGATGAATATGTATTAAAGTGTACTATCTACATGTTGTGATGATTAATATTGATTATCACCTCCACAGGGTCTAGAATTCCTAGGAGACAAGCCTCTGGGTATACCTGAGAGGCACCGTCAGTATTTGGTTGGCTTATGGGTATGCCTGTAAAAGATTATCTAGATTAGGTTCATCGAGAAAGGAAGACCCACCTTATCTTTGGGCAGTACTATTCTGTGTGCTGACATCCTGCGCTGAATAACAGAAAGTATGCTGAGTATCACCATTCATAGCTGTTTCCTGACTATGGACGCAACGTGATCAGTCATCATGAGTTTTTGCCACCAAGATATTCCTGGTATAACAGATTGTGACATCAGATTAGGAGCCCAAATAATATTTTTCTCTTTTTTCTTCCTTTTGCTACGTCATTTTATCTATATCCCAGAAACCAGAAAGGTAATTAATACATGTGTGACAATATCTCTTTATGAAATTCACTATTCTATACAATGAGTACATGATAACAAAATAGCTAATAATAGAAAACTGTGCTATGCTCATTGGTGATATGCGATTAAAGAATTCATATAAATGTGTGAAATCACCTGTAGTCCCTAGAGAGATCTTTTTCACAATCTTAAATAGACTGTATATGCTAAAAATTCGTAAATTTTTCAAGGACGTAATAAAGTGATTTAATCTTGCTACTTCCTCTTGATTACTATTACTACCTGCCTCCACACCCCACTGATTATTTATGTCTAATGCTTCCTAAACTAGCAGTTCACTTATAATGGACAGGACGTATAAAGAAGTAGAGGAGATAGTGATCCATTCATTTTTATTTTAAATGAGGAATTTCAAAGGTGAAAAGTTAAAAGACCTAGCACAATTAACTCTGGTGATCTAGGAAGCAATGATATTGATTTTCCTTCGGTATGCTACATAGTTCTTTACTGTTTTAATGAGTATCTATAAATTTAAAGTTCATCAAAAACACATTATAAAACTAAATTAGGAAATTGATTTATTTGGAATCCTTCATGCCAGGGTAAGGGGACCAAGTTTTTCAAGCTACAATGAATTTTCATTATCTGAGAGATAGGTACCTAATGTTGTTCACCCAAAAAAAGTGTCCCTCAACACCACTGCCACACTGCTCTAAGTACATACCCATGAATGCACACAGAACTCATATGCATGAACATGCTCTTGCATGGGAATCAGGCTCTGACTTCATCTTCATTTCTTGTTGGTCTGAGCAGTACCAATTTAACATTGGTTTGCCCTGGAAGCAAAGCATAGCTAATTGAGACTCAGAGACATTGTTTTCAGGAGGGGAGAAGTTCAAAATTCTGAGCTTCCTAGCCTTGCCACCCTGAGAGCTTTTGCAGAAGGTTAAGCTTTGTGTTCCTCTAAGGAACCTGGGCTCCTTATTGCTCTAGGCAGCTATGACCAGTCCCAGTGTGGACAGACTAATGCTTGTGTTTACAAAGATGATCTCACTCTTGAATCATCTCTTTGAGGTAAGCATGCGAAGTGGTGTGGTCTTTATGCAGATCTTGTCTAGGCTACAATAGTGGGTGGAACTCCCCGATCATGCCTAAAGACATTATTTAACAGCACACATTCTGATCCTCTGGCTCTTAAAATCTTTCCTTTCTTTCTTGAATGACCTCCCTGAGCCTTAAGATATATAGGGGTTGTGTTGTAGTTAGGCTAAATGGAGTTGGACACAATAGGGTCACTTATCCTTTACATTTTGACCAGGTTTGAGTCTCTGTGGTAACTTCTCCATCTGCTACAAAAAGAAGTTTCCTTGATGAGGTCTCTGAACTATAGTTAAATGTTGTATTGACTTAGATTTTGAAAATGGCAGTACTAGATTGTTCTCTAGGATCCATGTTCTGTCAAACCATTGGTAGTTGGCTATATTTACAGTACCATGCATGAATTCTTCCCTATTGAATGTAGCTTAATATATATAATATGTATATGCCACATTTACACAATTAGGAATGCATTATTAGGCTAGCAACTGTTGTGATTCACAAGCCTTACACTACTTTTCTCCCTTAGTACCTTGCCCAGTTTCTTCTGATACTATGAGAGTTTGCCCTCAAGAGGCGGCTTCTAAGCAGTACCTGCTAGAGTCCTCCAAGTTCTGTGTCTCTATCTACATGTCTTCAGCAACAGTGTCTTATCTTTAAGTTATGTGAGACCAACAAGAACAAAAGCAATAGTTTATATTGCTTAGAGGGTTTCTAATCTACAACTCAAAAGGTTTACCTTGCTTAGCGTTGGAGTTATTGTTAGTCTCTGGTTCCTGGAGGGGGATCATTATGAACTTGTATCACATAACTCAAACTACACACACACACACACACACACACACACACACACACACACACACCTATGTTTTAAGAAAAACCATGAGATATTATTTCCCTATGCCTTTAACAAAAATCTTTAGTGTTACTTAGCTCTCTTTGCTCCTTTCCTCTCTGTATTACACTCCTTCCAAACTCAATCAAGCTCATTTAAGTATACTAATTTTGGTACCAAACCATCCATAACTAATAACATAGATCACCATGAGTGAGCTAGCTGCATTTGAGTCTAAAAATATGTTGTTTAACAAACATATGATCTGGCCCATTTGTTGTAGCTTGTAGATTTCACATCAATGGCATCACTGAAAAAGAAAGTATAAAAGAACCAAAGGAAAATATCATTTGAAGTAAAAATAAACAGGCTATACAAAATAAATATCAACAAAGCCACAGAAATGATAGTGTGGTGGTTTGAATAGGTATGGCCCCAATAGACTCATATTTTTGAATGCTTGATCCATACATAGGAATTGTTTTAGCTAGGGTTTCTATTGCTGTGAAGAGACACCACGACCATGGAAATTCTTGTACAATAAAATATTTAATTGAGGCTGGCTCACAGTTTCAAAATTTTAGTCTTTATCGTCATGACGAAACATGGTGGCATGCAGGCAGACATGTGCTGGAGAAGAAGCTGAGGGTTCTACTTCTTGATCTGCAGGCAACAAGAAGCAATCTGCCTCCACAGTGACATAATTCCTTCAAGAAGGCCACAACACACAAAAAAAATCCAACAAAGCAACACCTTCACATAGTGCCGCTCCCTATGGGTCAAGCATTCATACACATAAATCTATGGGTGCCAAACCAATTGAAACCGCCACAGAGGATGGCTATAATAGAAGATGTGACAAATAGGAAGTCATTACAATCCCCAGATTCTGTGGGAAAAGGAGCACTCAATTGAGGCGATATGCAGCAAAGTGAAAGAGACAAATAAATGACTAAGATAAATTTCTTGCTAATATTGAGTTCTCGGTAAATATTTTTATTGTGATAGTAGTATAATTATTTCAGGTATGTAATTTATATGTTGCATTCATTATTTTAACCATAAAAGATTACATCAGGAAAAGGAATAGAATGATTGAAGTTTAGTTGTTAAAAAAAGAAAAAAGAAAAACCAGAAACAAGCACAGGACTTGAGTCATAGTAGAGCATGGTTTCTCTAACCTTATTAAATGCATCTTGGAAGCTCAGTGTTGAGTACTGCTTTTCTGAAACTTGTTAATCTATTTAAATTGTATTTATAATGTGTTATAAAGGATGCATTGGTTTTACTAAATCTGTGAGCTTATCAGTGTCCTAATAGCTTCCACTATTCCTTAATTCGCTAGTAAGATTTATGATGCCTGTCCTACTTTGTTTTTCTATAGTGAGATAAAATAGACAAACACCAACTTGAAGAGGAAATGGTTTGTTTTATATTACAACTTCAGGGGTGCCTAATCCATCACTGAGAGATGTCAGGACAGGAACTCAAGCAGGAGCAGAAGCAGGAATCATAGAGAAATACTTTGTGCTCAGTTGATTCTCATGGCTTGCTCAGCCCGCTTTCTTATAAAACCCAAGACCAACTTCCTAAAATGACACCACCCACAGTGGTTTGGATCTTCTCACTGCAATCATAAATCAAGAGAATGACCTCACAGACTTGCTTGTAATCCACTCTGATGGAGATATTTTCTCAGTTGCGGTTCCCTCTTCCCAAATATCATAACTTGTGTCAATTTGACAAACTACCAACCAGGTAATGGCGCTGAATGCTACACAGAGTGTAAGATGAAGCTTACACTGCATCTGCATTTTAAAGTGGATGTAATTATTCATCTGTCTTTCAATAGTGACAGAATCAGTCTCAAGTACATTCCACCCAGAGAAATAAGGCAAAATGAATCAAAGTAAGGCAGGTGTCTTAGGCTTCTATTATCGTGAAGATACACCGTGACCACGGCAGCTTTTATAACTGAAAACATTTAATTGGGGATAGCTTACAGTTCAGAGGTTTAGTCCATTATTGTCATGGTGGGAAATGATGGCATGCAGGCCAACATGGTGCTGGAGAAGGAGCTAAGAGTGCTACATATTGATCTGCAGTCCTCAGAATTAACTATGTCACTGGGCATAATTTAAGCATGTATGAGACCTCAAAGCCCACCCCCACATTTCTTCCAACAGGCCATACTTCCTAATAGTGTCACTCCCTATAAGGGTCATTTTCTTACAAACCACCACAGGACAAAGAAAGCATGCTGAGTAAGAGTACACCTAAAGCTATTTATATCAGCACCCAAATCCTGACTCACCCCTCTTTGTTCTGGTGATATGCCCCACTGCTGTTCTCCTCCCTAACTTGATGTGCATCTATCTCCTTGACACCAGAGAAAAAAAATCACAATAGGTAAAATGGCTATGCCTAATAATTCCCATAATATGAAAATTTTCTCAAAATCTTTCAGATAATTATGTCAACCTTGGTTAGCTATAGCTATAGAAAAAAGCAAAAGGCAATAATAACACATTTTCCTATAGTTCTTTACTTTTGATATGGACTGTCACTCAAGCCCATGCTGGCCTTAATACACAGTTATCTTTCTTCCTCAGTCACCTGGGTGCTGGCATTACAAATATGAAGCCCTCACCTGGTTTATAGGAAGCAAAAAAAAATAGACAGCACAAGGGAAACATTGAGAATAAGATAAAAAAAGTTCAAGTTCCAGATAATTAAATTTTGGTATCCTCATCACCTGGGGATGCCTATAGCCATTGTCCAGGAAGTCTCTTTTGTCATGTAGTCTAATATATCATATTCTTTCCAACCTTGTTTCCCCTCGGTTATCCATGTATTATCAAACCATTGCATGAAAATACATAGTCCTAACTGGAGCTCCAATCTCAAGTTTAGTTTCCTAGATCATATAAAATTATTATCAAACTTTTTTTATGTTTTCCTCTTCTTAACCTCTTATATAAGTCAGTAGGTATAGCCATTTAGAACTGGCATAGAAAGGGTCCATTGCCACTTTCTGCCCTTGTTCTTGAGACTGGGCTGGTTAGAACTAAAAATCTCCCCATGGAAGCTGTTTTGGTAGACAAGAAGCTGAGAGTGCGGGTGAAAACTGAAAATATTGCACTAGAACAAGGTATTTGATAAGATTATAAATTGTTGATATTTTACATTCTTGGATAAAACTTCTATTTGTCTATCATATTGTATCTTTTTCATAGTTATAGCCCTCTGTATTTATTTTCATTATTTTGTATAGAAACTTTCCACAACTTTTACTTGTTTATAATTTTTCATATCTGTCTATTGGTTTAATGTGTATATAAAAAACTTAATATGACTAATGGCGCTCATTATAACTTTCTTATTCTTTAACAATCCGACTTCTATATTCCAGTGATGCTTATCTTTTTTTAACAAAAAGTAATGATCCACTGTCTTTTAAGTAAGGGCTTACTGTTTCAAGAAATGAACATTCTCCAAATAAGAGACTGACTCTCTTACTATGTATCCTCAGAGCATCTTGTACTTCCATTTACAGCTAGTACCATGGATCAATACTATTTGTTGGTAAAAGGAGGGAAACATCTATAAAGTTTATTCTTATCATTGTCTCTATGACTGTTTATTTTTCTATTTTCATTAACAGTCCGGTCATATCTATATATTTCCCCATAAACACCCTAGTCTTCTGCTTGTTCTTGTCCTCGTGTGTCAGGACAATGATAACTATATTCTTTTAAGAACATTTTTACCTTCAGTAGTTTTCATGGAATTTTGGACAAAAGGAAAAATTGGTTTAAGTGCCAAGAGGGTTACCACAAACAAACATATATATATATATGTATTTGACTAGACAAACAAGCTTCGATTACTTAGTATTAGAATTGCTTCAATAATATCAGGGGGATATGTTGAGTGGATTAGTTTCAGGACTCTGGTAAATTCGCCTTTGTTTCTCTGTAAAGTGACTCTAATTCAGGAAATTAAGCTTCCTCCTGTTGACTCAAACCATAATTCTCACCTCAAAGGGCATAAGAGAGAGTTTCTAATGCCATATTTGAATGAACATGATCCAGGAACAGAGATTTAGAGTACTCCAAGATGCATGTTCTGCTATAAAAGCAGTTTCATGGTGTTTTTCTGATAATGGAACAACAGATGTCATAAATAAAGGTGTTTTTCAAATACTCGGTGGAAACTTTAAGTTGGCAGTTGCAATGAAGTGGAAAGTTTACTGCTACATATCTCAGATGCTATCTGATGGCTCTTTGCCTTTTGGCCTGTGGAAGCTGGTTTTGTTCAGTTAATACAGTCTAAAAGGTTTATATCTACTAGTCACAATATATTAGGTTTGAGCCAAATGTGGGGAAACAATGACTATTTAGAGGGCTAATGATAAGCCAGAATTATTATAATTAGGACTTTCCGTATTGCAACCTCTGTACACCACTGAGGTTCTAATCAGGCAACAAGCCTTTGTAGACACCGATTCCTTACAGGAACTCTTGTTTATAGTATCTGTATCCCTGCTCTGAATGCGTAGATCATTTCCTCATTTTTGCAAATCCAGCTCTACTTGAAATGGGATAAAACTGTCATTTTTAATTTTAAATAGGATGGAAAATAGCTCCTGATATAAGACTTGGTAACCCCCCCCATATACACTTGTACAAAATTGCAAAATGATTCTCCAAGACAATATAAATTACAAAATCTTTGTTAGCTCACTGACTTTAGTCTAATCCAGAATTTTTGTATAGAAGAAATATTTTTCAAAGTGTATTCTACCAGTAATCTCAATATCAAACTGGAAGACTTCTCCCTGAGACTGTTCAAAATACTGGTTCAGTCTTGCTGCAGTTAAAATAAGCAAAATTCTTTGTGGGTCATGTATTTGTGAAAAGTACTTGGGTGGTAACAGATGGACATTTAAAAGCAAGCGAAATGATAAAACTGCCTCTGACACCTTGTAAAACAAATTGTACAAAAAGCATGCCAGTTGTGGGAGAGAACATAAGCTTCTTATTCACTCAGAATTTCCTGAGATAAAGGGAGAAATGGACTTGGAACAAAATTTAATATGAATCTGAAAAGATAAGGCATTTGTCTACAAGGAAGTTTCTAAACAAGGAAGGTACAGAGAAAATAGAGTATGAATCCCTGCCTACCCTTGGCACAGACCACAGATTCGACAGGGTCTGTACTGGCCCCAAAGTTTTTCAAAGATAATTGTGCTCTTGCAGCATCTCTCTGTATAAATGCACTCTTCCTGCCCTATAGCAGCCTGCCTGGTCTGGGAACACCATAGGAATTGACCCTTTGAAGATATTTCTTTTAAAGAGGTTTGTTCTGTTTATACAAGTTTTTCTGAGTAAAGGTCGGCTTTAAGTGGTAATTGTTTTGTCAATGTTTCCATACTATGGAACAAAGTGTGTTCTACTTTTACTGTACATGTGGATAATGTTTTCATGCAGAGTTTTTCTGTGTTCCTTATAGGTATTAGGATGCCTTTAGTTTGGGATATTTGATATTTTATTTGCAAAACACAGGTTGACAAAGTAGCTATTTGTTTATTGCTGCAATAACTGTAAAGAACTAGTCAGCTGTTACTCAGCTTGACATTTTGATTTTTTTTTATCACACCTTACACATATATACATTATATTAGTCATCTAAACAATTCTTTTAGAGCTGGGCAGTGGTGGCACACGCCTTTAATCCCAGCAGTTAGAAGGCAGAAGCAGGCAGAACCAGGATGGTGTTCGAGGCCATCCTGGTCTGCAAGAGCTAGTTTCCCAGACAGGCTCCAAAGCTACAGAGAAACCCTGTCTTAAAAATAAATAAATAAATAAATAAATAAACCGAAAAGATCCGTCTCAGGCTTTTATTTATTTTCAGAATACAAAGCCCTATAAGTATATCTGTGCACATTAAGGTACAATAACCAAACCAAGGGGTACAGGAAATGGGAAGGGCTATACGGAGAAAAGGGAAGGGTCAAGTGATGTAATAAAATGTATCTTGAAAGTTTTAAAATAAAAATATCATATAAATAAACTTGACAGAAAAAAGTAGAGTGATATTTTTGGAAGTTATCATGATTCCATTTGTAATTTTTAAAATTTGATTTTACAGATCAGTTGTTGATACTTTTGGATGACTATTTCATTGTTGGGTTTATTAGGTATTAGAGAGTATCCATTATAGTAGCAACCACCACTATATGTATCCAGGAAGAAATTTCCAGAAAAAGTCATGTTTTAAGATCCAGATAAGCATGTTTGCTACCAATTTGATTCCTCATTGTGCTAAATGTGACTTTGGGCCCATTGTTTATATTTTAAAGGCATTAAGGAAGGTGCCTGAAAACCATGTCATATTGAGTTAATGTTTAGAGTACTTATCTTTCCTGTGTTCCATTTATCTCTTTTTATTCGGATAAATATTCATTATCATATTTATCATTAAGTCATTAGTATATGACAACCTTCGCCAGAAGCTTATGTTAAATTCAGAATTGCTATCTTAAGAGGCAAGAAAAAGTAAAGGATGTTTGTCTTCTGTGAACCACATATTTTTGACCCACAAATGCTTACTTAACACATTCACATGACTGTAAACAAGGAGGAAAACAAATGCTTACCATCTGCACATGAAAACCTGTCCAATCATGGGAAATTGGAAATAATACATTTCAAAGATTCAATTGAAGAAATACTACAGAGGATTTGGAAGCAGGGTTAATACAACATCCAAAATAAAATAACAAAATAAAGCTAGCCCAAAATTCTTCCAAAATGCCTGAGCACAACAAAACAAAGTGGAAAAGTTCTTCTGAAGACTCTTAGGTGTATGTGCCATGCTTTGAAAGAAAATGGTTCTCAAAGGCTTACAGGGAGTAACACTATTAGATGTAGACTCATTGGAGTTGGTGTGACTTTGTTGGAGGAAGTGTGTCATAGGGGATGGGCTTTAAGGTCTCAGATGCTCACAGTCTTTTCCTATTTCCTTTGGATCTGGATATAGAACTCTAAGTTATCTCTCCAGCACTATGTATGCCTGTGTGTCATCATGCTTCCCACCATGATGACAGTGGACTAAATTTCTGAACTGTAAGCCAGTTCCAGTTAAATGCTTTCTTTTATAACAGTTGCCATGGCCATGGTGTCTCTTCACAGCAATAAAAATCCTAAGTAAGATGGGGGAGTTACATGTTGATTCAGAAGCAGAATATCATGAGGGGGGTAACAGTGGAAATATAATTTAATATATAATAAATAGAGTAAAAATGGAATTATTATTCATCTACCATAAGAGCCATCTTTCATAATTTAGTGTTTCCATCGTCCCAAAAGAAACGTTACAAATTACAGTCCTATTCTTGTTTTTCTCCTTCTATCCCCTGCCGTCTACTAATCTTTCTTTTTCTATGAATATATCTGTTTTGAACATTACACAAAGTAGTCTGGTTAACTAAACTAGCCTTTAGTTTCTATTTACTTGGTTTATATAAAATGGTTTTAAGGTTCATGTATGTTGTAAACTCATCACTGCTGATTAAAATTTCATTGTACATGCATACACACCCCACACACTTTTATATGTCCTTTAGATCATGATTATTTATTCATTTCATATTTTGTTTCTAAGAGATTCTTCATGTGTGGGAAAGAGCCATTGCTATGTTTATACCATAAATAAAATATAATTGTCATTCTATTAGTGCACATGTCTTCTTTTCTGGAATAAGATTATATTTTCTCATTAAATAACTAATACTTGACAGCATAAGATGATTTTTATGATGTTCATGGATGCTGAAAGTCCATATAGTACATAACAGAAATGACTTCTCTGCTATGATCTGAGGTATCTAGAACTCCATGCCTAAAGTTTTGAAAACAGCTAGATAAAATTCTAAAAAACTACATATAGCTGTTTTGTCATTTGACATTCTCATTTCATAGGGTCTTGGAGTAACTACACTTCTTATACGATACTTCCTGATTGTGAGCAAAAGGTATTGTAGCAAAAAGAAAAAGTTGCCTGTTGTTTTATGATCTAGCCATAGAAAGTGCAGAGTATCACTTCTGTGATCTTGACTTCACTGAAAGCTTTTAAACTCATAGTGTAGACAAAACAAAAAGCTTCCATTTTTAAGTGTCAAAGAGTTTTGAGACTGATTTCAAAACCATCATAATACAAAGGTTTATTTTGTTATGGGTGTAAACTTGCATCTTGAAATTTATTAGTAATGATTAACAGAAGTGCTTCCTGGTTATGGATATTTCTTCTTAACTTTGGTTGTTGCTAACTGTTGATTAAAAGACATTGTAATAACTGTCATTTTAACAAGTGAGAATTTATATGTAGCAAACCATAGTCCTTATCCCCAGAAAAGAACATTCTGCTTCTCATTCCTTTGTTGTCATATTTCTATAGATAACTGTCACAACAGTTGCTTTAACTACTAAGCAAGGATTTATATATTTTTTCACTAAATCTTACTTTTCCTTCCCTGAGCCTCTAAATATATAAGCCAAATGAAATTCCTTTAACATATCCCAAGACTTCATTGATTGTTGATAAATTAAATATTTTTGATAAGTAATTTTGTCCAATCAAATTGATATTATATTTCATTAACTGTTTACATAAATATATACAAATACACACGTACATACACACACGCTAATGCACACAAATATGCACACAGAAAAACACATGATTCCTAAAGTATTATTTAAAAAAATCCAGAATATAACAAATGAGAATGAAAGTTTAACAGTGCATCAAAATACTGTGAGAATGGGAAAATAAGGTTTATTGGGCTGAAAAAAGAAATCATGAACAGCTTGTTGAAGAACGTAATTCACATAATGTATATTCACAATTTATGCTTACTGAATTTAGTAGTTAGCATAGAATTTCAAAATTATTATTTTCATATAATTTTAATTTTTTCATTCACCACCCACCCATATATACACTCTTTTTTTTTCTCTCTCATTAGAAAACAAACAGGAAACTAAAACAAAACAAATGAGAGAAGGACAAAACAAACAAACAGGAAAAAGAGCCAAAAAATAAACCACAATGAAAAGATACAGGTACATGGACACACACTTTTGCACACAGCAATATCATAAAAACAAAAAAAATGAATATATATATATATATATATATATATATATATATATATGCAAAAGATCAGTGAGGTAAAACAAAGAACAAAAACAAAGAAGAAGAATTGCAAACAAAGCATTATGAGAGAAAAAATACACTCCAAAAATGCCATTGAATACATTTTGTGTTGACATCTACTGCTGGGATTGGGTCCTGTCTCTAAGGGGGGTTTGTATCCCCGGTAAGATTCCTTCAGATAAAATAAACACTTCCTCCGGTGGTAGGTCAACTGGCAAGAGCTCCTGGATGAGGGATGGGGTTTGGATCCACTTCCAGTCTCAGTGCTGCCATCCCATCCAATATGGACCTGTGCGTGCCCTGTGCATACTGACATGCATTAGTCCTGCGGTGTCCAGTAAACCTTGTTTCCTTGGTGTTCTCCATCCACTCTAGATTTTACAATCTCTCCACATTCACCTCTTCTGGGTTCTCTGACCCCAGGCAGGAGGAATTTGATGGAAATATTCCATTTAATACTGAGTGTTTTTTGGCTATTTGAACTTCTTCTGTTGAGAATTCTCTGTTCAGCTCAGTGCCCCATTTTATAATTGGGTTAATTAGCATTTTACGGTCTAGTTTCTTGAGATCTTTATATATTTTGGAGATCAGACCTTTGTCAGTTGTGGAGTTGGTGAAGATCTTCTCCCAGTCATTGGGTTGCCTTTGTGTCTTAGTGACAGTGTCCTTTGCTTTACAGAAGCTTCTCAGTCTCAGGAGGTCCCGTTTCTTCAATGAGGTTCTTAATGTCTGTGCTGCTGGGGTTATATGTAGGAAGTGGTCTCCTGTGCCCATGTATTGTAGAGTACTTCCCACTTTCTCTTCTATCAGGTTCAGTGTGTTTGGACTGATATTGAGGTCTTTAATCCATTTGGACTTGAGTTTTGTGCATGGTGATAGATATGGATCTATTTTCATTCTTCTACAGGTTGACATCCAGTTTTGCCAGCAAATTTGCTGAAGATGCTCTCTTTTTCCCATTGTATACTTTTAGCTCCTTTATCGAAAATCAGCTGTTCATAGGTTTGTGGGTTAATGTCAGGGTCTTCTATTCGATTCCATTGGTCGACTTCTCTGTTTTTATGCCGATACCAAGCTGTTTTCAATACTGTAGCTCTGTGGGAGAGTTTGAAGTCAGGGATGGTAATGGTTCCAGAGGATCCTTCGTTGTATAAGATTGTTTTGGCTATCCTGGGTTTTTTGTTTTTCCATATAAAGTTGATTATTGTCTTCTCCAGATCTGTGAAGAATTTTAATGGGATTTTGATGGGGATTGCATTGAATCTATAGATTGCTTTTGGTAGAATTGCCATTTTTACTATGTTGATCCTCCCAATCCAGGAGCAAGGGAGATCCTTCCATTTTCTGGTGTCCTCTTCAATTTCTTTCTTCAAAGACTTAATGTTCTTGTCAAATAGATCTTTCACATCCTTGGTCAGAGTTACCCCAAGATATTTTATGCTATTTGTGACTATCGTGAAAGGTGATGCTTCTCTAATTTCCCTCTCTGTTTCCTTATCCTTAGTGTATACGAAGGCCACTGATTTTTTGGAGTTGATCTTGTATCCTGCCACATTACTAAAGGTGTTTATCAGCTGTAGGAGTTCTTTGGTAGAGTTTTTGGGGTCGCTTATGCATACTACCATATCATCTGCAAATAACGAGAGCTTAACTTCTTCTTTTCCGATACGAATCCCCTTGATCCCCTTATGTTGACTTATTGCTAAGGTCATGCTCAACTTCCTTAGCGATCAGGGAAATGCAAATCAAGACAACTTTGAGATACCATCTTACACCTGTCAGAATGGCTAAAATAAAAAACACCAATGATAACCTTTGTTGGAGAGGTTGTGGAGAAAGGGGTACACTCATCCATTGCTGGTGGGAATGCAAACTTGTGCAACCACTTTGGAAAGCAGTGTGGCGGTTTCTCAGGAAATTCGGGATCAACTTACACCTGGACCCAGCAATACCACTCTTGGGAATATAACCAAGAGAGGCCTTTTCATACAACAAAAGTATATGCTCTACTATGTTCATAGCAGCATTGTTTGTAATAGCCAGAACCTGGAAACAACTTAGATGCCCTTCAACGGAAAAAATGGATGAAGAAAGTATGGAATATATACATATTAGAGTACTACTCAGCAGTAAAAAACAAGGGCTTCTTGAATTTTGCATGCAAATGGATGGAAATAGAAAACACTATCCTGAGTGAGGTAAGCCAGACCCAAAAAGACGAGCATGGGATGTACTCAATCATATTTGGTTTCTAGCCATAAACCAAGGACATTGAGCCTATTATTAGTGATCCTAGAGAAGCTAAATAAGGAGAACCCAAAGAAAAACATATAGGAATCCTCCTGAATATTAACCTTCATCAGGCGATGAAAGGAGACAGAGGCCCACATTGGAGCACCGGACATAAATCTCAAGGTCCAAATCAGGAGCAGAAGGAAAGAGAGCACGAGCATGGAACTCAGGACCTCGAGGGGTGCACCCACACACTGAGACAATGGGGATGTTCTATTGGGAACTCACCAAGGCCTGCTGGCCTGGGTCTGAAAAAGCCTGGGATAAAACCAGACTCTCTGAACATAGCGGACAATGAGGACTACTGAGAACTCAAGAACAATGGCAATGGGTTTTTGATCCTACTGCACTTACTGGTTTTGTAGGAGCCTAGGCAGTTTGGATGCTCAACTTACTAGACCTGGATGGAGGTGGGGGTTCCTTGGACTTCCCACAGGGCAGGGAACCCTGATTGCTCTTCGGGCTGAGGAGGGAGGGGGACTTGATTGGGGGAGGGGGAGTTAAATGTGAGGCGGTGGCGGGGAAGAGACAGAAATCTTTAATAAATAAATAAATTAATTAAAAAAATACTGAGTGTTCCTAGGTCTCTCAATCTCTGTACATTGCCTAATTTTGGTTCTCTGTATTTTCACTCATTTCCTGAAGGAGGAACCTTCTCTGAAAAGGGTTGTGCTAGTAATAAAGCAGAATGTCATTGCAAGTCATTTTACTGCTATGTTTCTTTAGCAAAACAGAATTTTGTATCCTAGTTTGATGGGTGATCTGGTCTCTGGTTCTCAGCTACCTGAGCACTGTCAGGCATGGGTTCAGTCTAATGGTGTGAGCCTTAAACACAAATAGTAAAAACAAGAAATAATTTAGTACTATTTTTTAAATCTAATAATATTTTAATTGATAAATTACTTTCCTTTGAAATTTGCCGCACAAAGAATAAGTTCTTTTCTCAGATACCACTTTGTATAAGTAAGTCTTAAATGAGTTTTAAATGAGAATATCAGACACATGTTCAATGAAATATGATTATCTCATCCCAGCTGAATGCCCATTATCATGAACACAAAAAAATATAGCACAGATGTGGTGAACTACCATTTATATTGTTAAAATGCCCATTTGATTTTAATATTATTGATACCTTCAGCAAAACATTCTTCTAAAGAGTATTCCTTACACCACTAAAATAATGTCAAACAATGTCATTTAAAAATAGTATGAAGATGAGCTTCATAATCATAATCATCTCATCTCCTCCGAGTTATTTATAGTTGAATGTTATTTTTACCTCTGAGGGAATTAAAGAATTTCTTTGGGAATTAAATGTACTGAGGAAGCAATAATCCTGTAAAGTAGGCTACTAAATTAGTTAGCATTAGCTTGCGTTTTATAGTTCAATATGGCACTCAAGAACTGAGCAATATACATATTTGAGGATATACATAACAACAGTAGCAGATAATACATAATGCTCTGGAAAATTTAGCCTATATATAAAATTAACTGATTGAAGCAAGTAAAGCCAAGTATCTTTAGAATTTTAAAGATTCAACAAATATTCTATGGAAAATACCATTTTATTAATTGATAATAGTTTACTAGCATATCACCTTGTTATTTAAAGCATTAACAATTTTTCTAAAATTGGCAGCATTAATACTAGCATTCTCATTTTGCCACAAAGCAAAAATAAAAATTTTTCTGTAAGGTCCTGAGTTCAATTCCCAGCAACCACACTCACAAGCATGCATAATGAGATCTGATGCCTTCTTCTGGCCTGCAGACATACCCGCACACAGAATACTGTATGCATAATAAATAAATAATTCTCAAAATAAAATTGCTTATTAAAAATCTTTTCTTTAAATCTGATAGTTAAGCAATAGAGAAAATACCATTTTGTTTTACAAACTTTGTAAACTGTTTGCAACAAAATTTAGAACTTTTGAATACTATGATTTAAAAGTTAGTGAAAAATTGGTAGAAAACTATGTAAAATAGAGAGTATAAGAAAAAAGATAATATATATTTTGCTAAGAAAATAATTGTTCAGGAATTTAAATTATCAGTTTCAGCAACTTAAGAGGTGGCAGGGGTGCAGAAACTGAAGCAAGGTCCTGGAGCAGTTTGCTGGCTTGCTCTCCATGGCTATCTCAGACTTCTTATAGCATTTAGTACCACCAGCCCAGAGATGGCACTGCTCACGGTGAGTTGGGCACTTCCATGATGGAGGAAGGTCATTGGCTAATAAAGGCACTGCCCTGGCCCATTTTATTGGTTAGAGGATAGGTGGGAGGAGTAAACAGAACAAAATGCTGGGAGGAAGAGGAAGTGAGCTCGGAGACTCGACCGCTTTCCTCGCGGGAGCAGATGCCTGAGAGAGACGCCATGCCCTGCTCCTGGCTCCTGGGCAGACGCACGCTATGAAGCTCGGACCCAGGATGGACTAGGCTAGAATCTCCCCGGTAAGCGCACCTTGGGGTGCTACACACAGATGATTAGGAATGGGCTAAATTAATATGTGAGAATTAGCCTAGAAGAGAATGGGCCAAGCAGTGATTAAAAGAATACAGTTTGTGTGTTGTTATTTCGGAGCATAAGCTAGCCATGTGGGCGGCCGGGTGTGGGGGACGCAGCCCTGCCGCCCCATATTACTACAGTTGGCGCCCAGACATGTGGACAGCCGAAACCCACTTAAAAAACCTGAGAAGGCTTAAAAATAAGGGAGAGAGAGTTTAACACAGATTTTTGCTGTTTGTTGGTGTCGTGCTGTAGAGAGATTTCCTGATTCAGCAACAGTAGCAGAAAAACCACTTTGTCATTTTAAATCGCAACTTCCTGGGGCTGTGCCGCCATTGCGATCTCTGTCTGGCTCCTGCGGGAGACAGAGCTTTTGAATAGAGCATTTGGAGTAAAGTGCTACGATTTGTTTGATGGCAACTTGACTCGCTGTGTTCTCAGGTCTGCTCTGCTTGCTAGAGGCAAGTGGGCGCGTCATCTAAGAGAGGCTTCCTGACTCAGCTTTAGCTGCAAAAGCCTGCAGCTCATTAAGAGGTCCTGCCACGAAACACTTAAACGGTTAAAGCTGAACACATGCTTTTCGGTTTTCAGCCATAGCAGGAAAAAAGCTGCGCCATTTAAAAATGCCGGCTTTCTGGGCTGTCCTGCCAGGACAAACTCTGACTCTTTTACGCAGGCGGTCCCTGCGGTTTGCAAACACAGGCTGCTGAAGCTCGCTTGCTGGCTACAGCCAGTACCTCAGCCATGAGGCTGGAAAGCTAAGGAATGGACTGGATCTAGCTGGCAAAGCCACGCCTTTAATCCTACCCATATTGCTCAGTAATTTAAAGGCTGGTGTGGTCAGAAAAAGAGAGATATATAGTAAAGAGAGATTCAAAGACAAAGAAAATTTCTAAATGGTTTGAAGTGTGTTAAAAATATATGCAGACTAAAATTTAAAGTTCTTAAAGTAACAAAAAAAAAAGGAAGAAAGTTGTGTGTGTGGTAGCACACGCCTTTAATCCCAGTGCCTAGAAGGCAGAGACAAACAGATCTCTGTGAGTTCAAGGTGTAGTAGTGTACACCTTTAATCCCAAATGCCTGGGAGGCAGAGACAGGCGGATCTCTGAGAGTTCAAAGACAGCCTGGTTTACAGAGTTAATTCAGGTCAAAGATACAGAGAACCTGTCTCAAAAAGCAAAGAGTTAAAAGTAAAAATAAACAAAATAGAGGTTAAAACAAAGCTGCACAAAGATGGAAAATACACAGAGAATCTTGATACTGTATGCTATTATGCTCTCTTTGAATTGTTTGAATGCTGAGGAAGAAGCAACAGCTGCTAAAAGATATTTATTGATAAATGCTGCTGAACTAATCCGACATAGATATTTTGATGCCTTAACTTTGAAATTTGGATCTAAGGACATGATGCTTTGGAAAGGAGTTTCTTATTTTGTTTTCACAGAGGATGAGACGCTGTTCATTTCTTCTATTCCGATTTGGTATGATGGACCACGCCCTCCTGAAGGGTTGCAGTGAACATCTTCAGAAAATTGCTTCGCTCAACTGCCAACTGAGATGAAACTAGCACACAGGTTATACCATGAAAGACCTAATTAACGACGCCCCCATTCAGCAGGAAGCAGTTTGGAGAGAAAAAACTGCGCCCATGTTCCCAAATATGGTTTATAAACGTCCTTTTACATTTAAAGGGGGATATGATATAGATATGAATAATTTACATTAGTATAGATTTTGCTTTATTGATAGAAATTTAAGGTCAATTTTGTTATATGTATAAGTGTTTCTGATTTTGATTAAGGTATTGTGATTGTGTAGTTCATTAAAATATGTACTGTATAATTGAGAAATATAGGTTGTTAATGGATAATCATCAATAATAGTAAAGCTTGTAGTCATGTTAGTTAGATTTTCTAGATATATAGAGATATATTTTAGATAGACATTCTTCATGTCTTTCAAAGATTACTGAATAGGACATTTAATGTTTTAATAACTGAGGACTTTTCATGACAATGAGACACTCTGCTCCTGGCAGCACCAATCTACTTCAAGAGGAAGATGGGCATCGAAGAGGCACCTTATGGGGTTTGATAGCCATTTGGGCAAGAAACTGCTCTTGCCTGGACTATTGCATAAACTGGAAACAGAGAACCTGCAGAGAGAGGACTACTGAACTTGCCTAAGGTGAGATGATCTTTCGGGGTTCCTGATTCATGAAAGAGTCTGCGAGACATTCTGCAGGACACAACAGATAGTGACTGAACTGACTTTGAATTTTCCTGCTTTATGGAAATGTCTGCTGGATACCATGGGCCTGAAGGCTGAAGATGGATGCCCCAACGGTACAGAGGAACTTTGGGTGACTGTCCAGGCAGCGAGATGTCTCTGTCATTTCTAGAGTTTTAAAAGTTTCTTAGTTCTTGTTTACTTAGGTAATATTATATCTTTCTGGAGTCTTTGATGGAGTTAAGAATAGTTAGTTATAGTTATAGTTTTCCTTAGTTATGATAAAGATTATTGTAACTTTTACTTGATAACTGTTTTGTTATATGTAATTTTGCTATGTTAAATCCTTTTTTTTTTTGTTTAAACCGAAAAAGGGGAAATGATGGAGGAAGGTCATTGGCTAATAAAGGCACTGCCCTGGCCCATTTTATTGGTTAGAGGATAGGTGGGAGGAGTAAACAGAACAAAATGCTGGGAGGAAGAGGAAGTGAGCTCGGAGACTCGACCGCTTTCCTCGCGGGAGCAGACGCCTGAGAGAGACGCCATGCCCTGCTCCCGGGATGAAGCTCGGACCCAGGATGGACTAGGCTAGAATCTCCCCGGTAAGCGCACCTTGGGGTGCTACACACAGATGATTAGGAATGGGCTAAATTAATATGTGAGAATTAGCCTAGAAGAGAATGGGCCAAGCAGTGATTAAAAGAATACAGTTTGTGTGTTGTTATTTCGGAGCATAAGCTAGCCATGTGGGCGGCCGGGTGTGGGGGACGCAGCCCTGCCGCCCCATATTACTACACTTCCACATCTATTATCACTCAAGAGAATACTCCACGGGTTTGCCTAGAAGCCAATCTGGTGGGGCATTTTCTTAATTCAAGGATATCTCTTCCTATCTCTTCCCAGAAAAGTCCATCTTATGCCAAGTAGATGTAAACTAGTCAGCACACCTCTTTTGACCTCCTTTTCAAAATTAAAGGTAAAGTCACATGTGTATGTGCATATTCTTCAAGAAGTGTGTCCTTAAAGAAAAATAATGAAAAGTAGAAGTGTGTTCTTTACAAATGTTTTCACTGTAACACACACACACACACACACACACACACACACACACACACACACCCTATATCTAGGAAGTGGGAAAGCAAGAAAATGGAAGAAAGGTAATCTAAGTGTACATAGGTAGATGGTAATACATAATACAAAATTTCATATATTTTAAAGTATCCCATATTGAAATGTGGCCACTCTGCACCATATATTGCTTTAAAAGTAGAAGATGTATGGACATGTAGATTTTAAAAATATGTGTAAACTGTCTATTAGTATTAAAATCCTATAAATCAGTCAATACATAAATGAATAAAGCAATGCATGCTTGAGCTGAAAAACATAAGACTGTCTTGCTTGGTTTTGTATATGCTGTTTAGTAGTTTCATATATAGGCAGTAAAGTTTCAAGGCAGTTTCAAAATCTATCAAGTACATGAATCCATTCAAGCACATGAATGTATTTTCATTTTGAAGTTTGTGTATACCGTTTCATCTTAAGAACCAATGAGCTAAATGTAGAACATACCAATATTTATGAGTATTCATATATATATATATATATATATATATATATATATATATATATATATATATATATAGTAAAATCAAGTAGCTTCTATACAACATAAAGTTCTACCATCCAAGAACTAGATTTTTTGAGGTTATGTGTGTGGTATGCCTGCTTTCCCTTGACAATAGTCTTTTTGTTGTTGTGTCCACACAGAAGAAAGGGCATTCTCTCTCTCTCTCTCTCTCTCTCTCTCTCTCTCTCTCTCTCCTCTCATCTATCCCTGGCTAATATTAAATTCATGATTCTCCTGCCTTAGCCTTAAGGGTGTCCAGTGCATGGGGTATCTATTATACTGGTATTATTCCATTATCAGGGGTCATGCTTTCAGTATCTAATCACTTCTTTAAGCCCTCACATTTTAGTGTTGATTTGGTGGTTAGGAATCTGGGGATTTTTAACATAAGAATTGGAGAGAGGTATATTCATTCTGCATCAGTGACCATTTCCTGTTCACAAATGGCATTATTTTCAAAATATTTGCTCACTGCATATAGTATTATCTCTATAGCACACGGAGGTTAATAATATCTCTTGAAGTAATATCTGGGGAACTCTCTAGCTATTAAGGGTTTCATTCCTCCTCATGCAGAAGCAATTTGATTCACTCAAAACCCAAATTAATGAGGATTTTCTTCTCGTCATTATTTCTTTTAATCAGAAATAGCTTCTTCTTTTTAAAATAATGCAAAGGCATCTGAAGAACAAAATAACTGTCAGAAAACAAACTCTCTTTCAAAATCTGAAGAAAATTAAGTAGAGGCATTTAAACTGACTAGTAGAAGAAGATTCTGCAGGTAGCATTGAACAGAATGATTAATGTCAATGAAAATATTGATATATATTCAACAAATAGGCATTTGATGGGTATTTAATGAGTCTGGTAGGTAATAAGTAATACCTAAAATAAAGATAGTCAATTATGGTTCACAATAAAGTGATAATATGTTATAAATCATATCTTTTATGAAATTAATTGTACTGAGATGTTTGAAGAATGACACAGCAGTAAAATACTCAAGCTACTAAGGGGACACAAAAATAGGGAAGTAAAAGCTAACTTGGCAAGTATGAACAGGTCACAAGGCACCATCTTAAAACATGCATAAAAGTCTCATCTAATTAGGAACTTCTTATTCCCTTTACACATCTCCATGTTGCTCATTCAAACTAGTTCACATTTTCAACTTTATTTCTAAAACAATGTAAAAAGATGAGGCACTAGCTAAGGAAGAAAAAGCAACAAAATTGTAACAACTGTGGTAGACAGGAAAAGGGGCCCTTAGGATTGGTATAGAGTAATCAACATCCATCTAGCAGACTGTCAATGTTCCTTCTGATGTCCCATTTTGCAGGATGTTTTCTACTTGTAAGCACTGATACATATGAAACATATGTCTTCCCTGATACATATGAAACTATGGGAGAAGGTTATACATTGAAATGTTGAATTGATAGTGATTTTCTTTGGTTATTGATAGATGAGAATGTAAAAATAAAGCTGCTGAAATTTATCCTCCAAAAAGGACTAACGTGGTGGTCATTTTCAGAGGTCACAAGTATCTTTGAGTCCCAGCTTTCCATATTCAATACTTTCTCATTGTTGTGCCTTGTCTTGCTATCCCCCGCTTCTCGATCTTTCTACTTCCTTGTTGATGGTTTCTATGATCACTGAGACATTATTGTCCATAGATTTAAATTTTTACCACATATCTGATCCTGGACAATCCAATATAAGACATTAAGTAATTCACTACCTTTAAAAGAAATAATAGGGTTTTATGTTGTTGATTAAAGAGATACGGATCAGAGAATCATTCCTTAATAAATAATGCATTAACTTTTATTTGTTTAGGGATTGTTTTTAGTAAAAACATGGAAAAAGCCAGTTTCTGAATAGTTCATGAATGTTATCATGCTACCTGCATTTGGCATTCAAAGCCTGTATATAGGTTATGTTGGCTTCAGCGCTGTAATTTTGATAGCTTGTTAGCATTTCCGTGTGTATCTGTAAGATCCTGGCAGCAATCACCTACTTCCCGATCCACTTTGTTTCATTGTCTCTGTAGGACTTCTATCATTCATGCAATATCTCATTTGAATTGATACTCAAATCCCTTAATTCTGCTGTTGCCTGCTGACATCAGGGCCTTTTACATCTCTGTCGGTTATACTACAGATACTCTACACTAGATAGTTGCTACACTAGATAGGAACTTCACCTCAGTCCTGTATCCTGCACCACCAGCAACCTCTATGCCACTATCTGCTCCTTTTCCTACTCATTTTCATGGGATAGCAATAGAGCCATGCCATCTTTTTTGTCATATTGTGTTATAAGAAAGGAATAGAAAAAAAAAACTCAGTCTCAAAAAATGAGAACGGTTTTAATAAGGCTACTGCAAACTTATACATGGATCTTGTTCCCCAAGAGTCAAATGTGATACCAAAGTAGCTGCTTTCTTGGGTTTTAATGCAAATTCCACATAGTACTGAACTTCTGCTATAAACACTTCAGCTGCTTGCTCTATAGGAAATCCTTTTAATCATGCCCACTGAAGCTGTTGCCAGTCCAAGAATAATAATATAAGCACTGTATTTTTATGTCCTAAAAATGTTTCAAAGGTCATTCTATTGTATTCACCTCCCCCGTTTCTCATTTTTTCCTTTTTCTTCTTTTTGCTCGATGTCTTCTTACTTCTGTTTGTTTCCTCTCATTCACATTACTATTGACGAAATAGGATCTTCTAAGTTGTGTTCATTGTATCCATATGGCACTACTGAACATGGCATTGTATTTACTATACTGATATTTATTGGGAATTAACAAGGAAACAGAAAATATTAACATGTCTATATTTGTGCTAAAAGTTAATCAAAACAACATTTATTGATAATTTAATATGGAGCTAATGCAATTTAAGATAGGTACGCAGTAATGAAAAAGGAGATTAAACAAGATGCTAAATCCGAACCTATTTTGTATCTGAAGAAAAATTTTAATTCTGAAAATTTTGGTGTCTAAGTTGTCCTCATTAGAACTTTCACAATTATTGAATGATCATATATTAAATGGAAATGAACTATGACAAATTTACTTACCCTTAGGTAGTTGAAGTTACATTAACAATGAATATGTCCAATCATTCCCAGATAAAAAAGACAAAATCATATGCCTTGTGGTCTGTCATCATAATTTATCATCATCCTTATTTTCCACTTGTGTATCTTTATAAAACTGTGTTGATGCTCTTATGTGTCAACTGTCTTCACTTTTGACACAGATTTTTTAGTGTGTATGTAAATTTCAAAGTATAGTGAACATATATGTATTTTTAGTAGTATGTGCTATGTGTAGTCATATATATATATACATACATACACACACACACACACACACACACATATATATATATATATATATGTATATATATATATATATATATATATATATATATATATATATATATTTCTAAGTTTGGTCCAATATAGCAGTATAATTGTTTTAAACCTCCTTAAAAATGCTATATAAATACATGTTCTAAGAACACTGATTTCTTTTTTTGGAAGAATGTCTTTTCAGAGATGTTATTAATCAATGGAGGACAACTGACAGACTATATACCATGTCATTACCATTCCCTTCTCACTCAGGTCTTAGGTTAAACTCCTTAGAATACTGTATAAAAGATTCATTGGTTCTAATACATTTTGTCATCTAGGATTACTTTTTACACTAACTCAACCATAGTGGAACTGATGCTGGCTGCTACTGAAGTAATATTGCCTTCAAGTATATCTAACACAGGAAATTAATTCTGATTTGTTAATAATGGATATGACTAATATCTGCTAAACAGTGTTGTAAGATGTGTTTTGTTTGAATAAAGTAATAAGTTTATAAAGTTTTCAACCTTATTGTATGAGTAAACAACTAATATTTTCCTACTATGAACCACCATATTTCCCTGGTAGTAAAACATTTTATTTGATATCTGTTATAGTCTAGTATTTTCTGAAGCTCAAGTGATAAACAGGGTAATTTGCACTATCTTTCTAAAAATAATTCTCATTTAAAATATGATAATTAAAATTATTGTCATTATAAATTACTCGCAAAAGCACTAATATAAGACCAAAGGCTAACTTTTTGTGCATAAAGAACAAATAAAGCATTAAATATTATCTGCAAATTAAGTAAAATGTAAGTATGAAATACAATACAATGTACCACATTAGTGTACTCAACAAAATTGTTTAAGAGAAATTGTGTTCTATGTAATGTAAATATAAACTATCTGCAGTTGTACATGGATTTAGAACAATGACATACTTTTACTTTCAGTAAATTTGTGTTATAAATCCACTGTGAGAACTTAATTATTCCACTGATTTTCTGTATTAAAACTTCACAAAACACTAACGTGTTAATTATAATCATACATTTTCCTTCATCTTTGCTAAGTTATCAGCATTTTCCAATTGCAAAAATATAGAAATCTGTTGTAAACAACCTGTTTTCATTATTTATTTTTCCAAATCACAAATTATTCAGTATATAAAAAGCACCTGTAGTCTAAAATTTTATTGCCATAAATTATGCACGCACCCACTGAGACAGTGGAGCTGATCTATTGAGAGCTCACCAAGACCAGCTGGACTGTGACTGAAAAAGCATGGGATAAAACTGGACTCTCTGAACATGGCGAACAATGAGGGCTGATGAGACGCAAAGGACAATGGCACGGGGGTTTGATCCTACGTAATGTGCTGGCTTTGTGGGAGCCTAGCCAGTTTGGATGTTCACCTTCCTAGATATGGACGGAGGGGGGAGGTCCTAGGTCTTACCACAGGGCAGAAAACCCTGACTGCTCTTTGGACTGGAGAGGGAGGGGGAAAGGAGTGGGGGGAGGGGGAGAAAGGTGGGAGGAGGGGAGGAGGGGGAGAAGGTTGGGAGGAGGGGGAGGGAAATGGGAGGCTGGGAGGAGGTGGAAACTTGTTTTTTTGTTTTTTTTTCTCCTTTTCTCAATAAAAAAAAAATCAGAAAAATGTGGCCTTCTAAAGATGAACAACTACTAATCCAAGTAAATTTTCACACTTACAATGGCTTTCTTCTTTTCAAACATTACAGGCATGTTTTAACAACTGAGGGATTTTAGACACAGATGTAAATGAGCCTGGAAATTATTAACAGTCAAGGTACATGTGTTAGTCCATTTTGTATTGCTATGAAAAATTACCATCTGTTGTATAAATTAAAAAGAAAATAAGTGTATTTTTTCAGAATTCGTGTAATGGAAAGTTCAAACAGCAATGCATCTAAAGCGTAAAAATGTTCTTCTGATTGTATCACCAAATTGTATATAGCATTTCATGCTTATGCAGAGGGAAGAAGGAAAAATGCTAGGAGAAGAGATGGGGAGAGACTAGGGGACAGAGAAGTATGACAAATAATGAAAGCAGAAGGAGATATGGCAGGGATTGTGCTGCTCTTTTATCATAATTCGTAGTTAGGAGATTTTATCCATTCTTTCAAGATCTACGTCATTCTAAGTGATCAATTTTAATCTTCTCTCGGCAACCACGTTCCTTCCAATCATTTTTCACTATGTCCCAGATCATAGTAGTTCCCCTAGCTTTCAATATCATTAAACTGAGAGCTACTCCTTTAGTCATGAACCTTTGGGGAACATGCTATATGTATACCATTCCATTTGTATATTCATATAATTCGAAAGTGACTCTAAATAATAAACAAGAGAACATGTCAATTGTAGAGCCATTATAACATGACTCACTCTTTATTATAAATAAAAAAAACAGGGCTCCTGAGAGTCTTCAACTGAGAAAGTACTTGCTTCACAATCCTGAAGACCTATATTCAATTCCTGAATCCAGTTGACTCAGATAAATGTAGAAGAACAGAATCATCTCCACAAAGCTCTCCTCTGACTTCTCCATGGATTTTGTGGCACATTTACCTACACAGACACATGATGAGCACATATACAATATTACAAACAAAAAATAAACTAACAGCAATCTATGTTCCATAGTCTGATATAACATGTGGGTGTTAACATTTCATTCTATAATTAACAGAGATTCATAACTTCTATAAGACAAGCATTGCCCCATTGTTTTTTTTGCCTTATCAGAATTTTCTAATGGACTTAAAATGTCAAAATGTTGATCAGAACATAAAGTGTTTTAGGCATGCTTAACATATGGCAATGAGTGCTCAATGAAAGTAGACTGGGTGAAGCAGCTACACCATCAAGAACTTTTATTAGGTAGATAAAAAATTCAACACACACACACACACATGCACACACGCACACACATATAGTTTCCTTATATACAAAACTTTTCTTATAACAAAACTTTCCTTATAAGAAGAAAACATGAGGCATAAAGTAAATAAGTAATTAAGTAAATGAGTATCTCCCATGCTCCCATGAAAGATAAAATAGAGCAATAATAAGAAAAGTCACAAACTAAGGAAACCAAACTAAAAATAAATAAATCTGAGATGGAATAACTTATGTTTACACTGGATTTTTGAAGAAGAGAGGTGAATTGCAATCTATTTTATTTTGTGTAGTTTCCTACATTTGTTATTATTACAAGTAATTTCATGAAAGAAGTTGTGTTATTTAAGAAATACATGAGGTTCAGTTATATGCACTTAAACAAAAGGAAGCATTGAAATAAAATGTCATATTTCCCTGTGGCATGCATGCTTATTGTATTTGGTATGCAGGATTTATATGCCATGGCATTTGGAGTCCACACAATAGATAAATAAATGTAACTCTGAAAGAAAGATTCAGCTGTACTCCTGTCACTGATTGAGATCATTGATGAACTCGAAGGAAAAGTCTATAAATGCATTTGTCTAACCTGAGTGGAACCCGGGGGAAACTGCCTATTTAGTAAAATAAATGAAAAAGATTTGTGTGGGGGTATGGTGCCAAAGGTTAGGTTAAAAGATTTATGAGGAAGTTTGTCAAAATGGAGAAAAGGTAATTGAGTCTTAATCCCATTACTTCGAATGTAGTCTGTGTATTCAAGCAGCTCAAACTCTACATTTGTGGGAATAACACCTAGAGTAAAACGATCAAAAACATCTGTAAGTTATGAATGCACCCAGCCCATATGCTGTATTTTAAATCCAGACTCATAGAATATTGGTGTATTTATCAGTCTTACCACATTTCTCAAAATTGTGACTTCTGAGTATTTATTACTTTTCTCTATTTGAGTATAATGAGAACTGATCAATAATATCTTTAAAAGATATTTTGCTTGTTTTTAATGGACATGTGGCCCATCATTCTGTTCCTTTAAAATAAATTGACTAAGCAATGTAGTAACCATATAAACTGTGGCATTTTTTTCCAGCCCTTGACTCATAAAAGGTAGTAAAACTTGCCCTACTATTTAAAAAGGTATTTAATAAAACATGCTATATTCTAGAAAAGATGAATAGATAAATTGGTTACAGCTAGGGTCTTGAGAAATGAGTGCTGATAATCCTGCAATCTTGACAACCTGAAACCAAGTAAGTCGGCTACAAATTAAGGACCAACTGCATGGGAACATCAGTTAAACTAGTGAGACCAGATTTCACTCAGTCATATTAGCCCATTATGGAAACAGAGGCCAAAGCGGAGTGAATTCTACTTCACTTTGTAAGGATGGCATGGTCTTTTAAAGGGAGAATGAAAGATCAGGTCTGAGTGGGGATCATTAGTGTTATGGAATTAGGGATGTCCTGTTTGTTCTCACTACCTGATACTTCAAGATCCAGGGCATTGTTTTGGTTGCCTTTACTTTATTCAACATGCTACCTAACATCATTCTTTATCATTTACAAAAAATAAAAGAAAATTGATAAAAAACAAAACTCAACTTTGCTCCTCAGTCTTTCCTGCCTCATATATATATACTTTGTTGTAATGGCTTTGGGAGCTACAGTTTGTTACACAGTATATTCACTTGCTCAAACAGCTTTCCTTGTACACATTCATTACAATGAGTTGTTGGTCTTATTCAAGGGCTCTGGCTTCTGGTACAACATCAATATTAGACCCTCACCAAAACTCCTCTTGGATATCCTATTGTTGCTCCCAGTCATGAGAATATTGTAGCTATGATTCCACAGTACCTTCATACTCTCCAGTAGATAATAGGTTGTATGTTGAGGTGGGTCAACTCAAAATCATGGATGTTGGCCTAGGTGGTAATTAAATTTGTTAACCTCAGACTATTGTAAAGAGGGGCAAACCCATAGAATTGTGGTTGACTTATATTGCTTGATTGGTTTTCCAGAAATGGAAAATATAGAATGAGATAATATTGCTTTTTATATATTTGGCACAATGCTCATTTTTAACTAAATGATGAATTCACTAGAACCTTGTTTGGTAAAAGAAAAAATTCATTGTTTGCTTGTAAATATGACCATTTATTCTGAAACAATTACTTTACCTTTTAAGTTTGAACTAGAAATCTTTACTGGTGTA
This sequence comes from Microtus oregoni, assembly GCF_018167655.1. Classification (NCBI taxonomy): domain Eukaryota; kingdom Metazoa; phylum Chordata; class Mammalia; order Rodentia; family Cricetidae; genus Microtus; species Microtus oregoni. Next base: position 31,716 of record NW_024544264.1, on the reverse strand, counting down.
GTACCATGAAATTTCAAAGCTTTTTAAGAAGATTATCTTTCTGAAACTTAATGTATAGTGAAAAAGTAAAGGTTTTCCAAGACTGGGATTTGTAGCCAGAATTGACAGTCTGAAAAGTACATGAATTCACTTATAAAAGTTTGATTTTTAAACTCATATGTCCAAATTTTAGAAAGACAATGCTGATTGTTTTTCTTTCATATAGAAGATGCAATCATGGGAAAGTGAATTACGGGTTGTGAAAAATATTCCAGCCTCTTAGGAGACTAAGGCTTTTGACTGAATGTGGGATAAAATTGATGATCTGAACTTTAACTCAGACACTTGAAACATATGATGACCTGACATTTCTCTGAAGTAAGCTGAAGACACAGAACACACATAAGCCTCCATAAGTGACTTCAGCAGTACCTCTTCCTCATTTAGAGGAAAGTCTGTTATTGAATACTCTCTCGCCACAGAAGAGTGCCTTGGGAAAATGGTTTATCCTAACACATTCTGAAAATTTTCCTAAAGGCTATTTATCCTGCATCAATATTTGGATGGAGGTGGTTTCAAATGCAAACATGCAAGATGTTCCAAGAGCTTAGCATCTTTTTTTGTGTTAACGTTTCTCATAAATAATTTTATTTTGGGCATATAGGTTCTGCTACATATGTAATAAATGTGACTCTTTTTAATATCAGAGTTACCCTTAGGGCAGTAAGTACATTTATTTCAAAGAAATATAAAAATAAAATGAATAGAATACATCAGGTACCTCTCAGATCATTACAAATGAGTCATCAAGCCTTTCTAAATTTCCTTGGGTTATATGAATAATGCCTTGAGATAGACTGCAACTCACTAAACTGTCTTTCTGAGGACTGGGGGTGGGAAAGGTTTTAGAAAGGGGAAACCCCTGGGAAGAATTGTTCTAGTAACTGTCACGTAATTCATCTCAACAGAAGAGAAGCTGATTTTCAATCAGTCTAAGGTAATAGAAGATGTCAGAATTCTAGAGATTATTTTGTCGTCAGTAGTCCACTTACCCTGCTTGAGAACACCCTAGGAATAACAAATGAATCATAAGGTAGAATCACATACAAGCACATTTATTTTCTTCAAATATTGATATTTTCCCCTTTGAGTTATATGTCTAGAGAAATTTGTTCTGTAAAGTAATCCATTAGGGTCAGAGACACGAATGTGTCAAATATGAAGTTTGATGGCCTTCTAAGATTTTAGTATGTCCTGGACTGGGAAAACTTTTGATTATCCATCTGTGTTCCACCTGAAAGAAGATGGGGTATAGTCTAAAGCTGCAGATTAGTGGAAATGCTTGTAGCCGTTTTACCTCATTGCCTGTCAGCTAAATCTTGCTGACAATATAGGAATTCTTCACTACTGAAGGAACGAGCCTCCCTGGACTGATAATTTTCTCAGTTTATGGTGTGTGTGATGTTTTTGTAAAGTGGGAAATAGTTGAGAGTGTGAGTGTGATAATCCTAGAAGGTAAATTTAGGCGATTCAACCAACCGAATACCACCTGAAAATTGGATAGAATTTAACGGACAAAAGCAAACTCAATTGTATGCTCACTTCTCTTGTATTCCCAGGATTTAGCTTATAGTGTATGGCTAATAAGAGACTATATAAATGATTATTAAATGTATGAATAAATGAAAGTGGGCACAAATGAATATTTTCCTGGGATTTTGATGGACATCTGGGTTCTTTTATCATAATCATAGATGTCTTTAGTCATTATCATTCCTAATACATGATAGCTTTATTTATTTTCTTAAATGTTTGATCCTATAAAACTGGGATAAGTAATTACAATAAAGAGAAAATACAATGGATGTATGAAGAATGATTCATTTTTAATAAATTATTTTATTACTTTAAATAATACCAATCCAAATTCCCATTCCCTCCCCTCCTCCCTCTCCCTCCACAGACCCTCCCCCCACCCCTCCAACCCTAAGAAAGTAGTACCATGAACCCTGCCCTGTGGAAAGTCCAAGGCCCTCCCTACTATGTCTAGGTTTAGCAAGGTTTACATCCAAAGAAAATAGGATCCCATGAAGCTGGTATATGCAAGTAGAGACACATCCCAGTGTCACTATCAGTGGCCCCTCAGTCTTCCCCAGCTGTCAACCCCATTCAGAAGGGCTTAGTTGTTTCCATGGTCGTTCATTCCCAGTCCAGTTGGAGTTGGTGAGCTGACATTAGCTTAAGCAAACTGTCTCAGTGGATGACCCCCTCATGGTCCTGAATTCCTTGCTCATACTCTCACTTCCTCCACTCTTCAACTGGATCTTTGGAAGGAGCTCAGTCTAGTGTTCCTATATGGGTCATTGCCTCTGTTCCCGTCTGTTGTTGGACGAAGGTTCTATAGTGATATTTAAGGTAAGGTCAGTTCAGACACCCTCTCTATTTTTTAGGGTCTCAGCTGGGTTCATCCCTGTGGGTTCTTGGGCATTTTTCTTTTTTAAAATTTATTTTTCCATTCAAAAATTTCCACTTCCTCCCCTCCTCTCATTCCTCTCCCACCTCCCCACTCACCCTCCTCCCTCCCCTCCAGTCTTAAGAGAGGGCAGGGTACCCTGCCCTGTGGGAAGTTCAAGGCCCTCTCCCCTCCATCCAGGCCTAGGTAGGTGTGCATCCAAACAGGCTAGGGCCCTTGGGCATTTTTCTAGAGGTAGGCTTTTGCTAACTCCATAATGGCTCCCTCAATCAGAAAACTGGGAATCAACCTACCTCAGGTTTCACTCTTGGGAATATATCCAAAATATGCTCAATCATACTACAAGAGTATTTGTTCAACTATGTCCATAGCAGCATTATTTGTAATAGCCAGAAATAACCTAGATGCTCCTCAATGGAAGAATGGATAAAGAAAGTGTGGCACATCTACACATTAGAATACTACTTAGCAATAAAAATTAAAGACATGCAAATGGACAAAATTAAACATCATCCCGAGTAAGGTAATCCAGACTCAAAAGAGCAAATATGGTATGTACTCACCCATAAGTGAATACTAATCATAAACAAAGGCCAACGAACCTATAGTTCAGGGTCCTAGAGAAACTAAGTAATAAGGTGAACCCAAAGAAAAACATATACAGACCCACCTGGAAATTGGAATCAGACAAAAATTTGCGAGCAGGGGGGCAGGGGGGCAGGGGGTAGAGGGAGGAGAAGGGGAGTTGAGGAGAATTTGAGGGAATGGGATGGTCGAAATGGGGGAAGGAGAGATATGAGAGCAAGGAGAGAGATATCTTGATTGAGGGAATGATTCATATGCCTGAATTTCTTCGGTGAAGGAAACCTTCACCAACAGCTCCATCAAGCAATAGAACTTGGCAGCTTCAGACACGTGGTGCTTCTAACTTCAGAGCCAAGGATATAAGAAAGGGTTTTTGGAATCTCCCCTTGTGTCAAAGGAAAGCCACTGAGGCCAGATGTATATCTGAGATGTCACTACATAGAGGTCTGGACAGGCCATTGCCTGGAACTATGAAGGTGATAAGTGGATTGTCTTGGAAACTCAAAGATGTTGGAGGTGGCAGAGTCATGGGATACTTGCCAAGGAAAGCTGCAGACCAGGTGTGAATCAGTCCAAGAGAAAGAACTATATTGCAGTCAGCAAAGGTGAAAGGACTTGGAAATCTGAAGAGCTATTTGCTATCAGATGGAGATGCAGAATTTAGAGTTTGTAGTGCTAGTTGTTCTTACTTTGGTGCAGTATTTCCTCACTGTGTACCCTTTCCTGCATTGTGAGATGGTGACATAAGTTCTGTACCATTGCATGTGGGAAGTATGTGACATTCTTTTTGATTCTTATTTTATGGGGGATTACACTTAACAGATTGCCATATATCCCAGAAGAGCCTCTGGACTGGAAAACAGTGTTGAGATGGTTACAAACTATAGGGACTTTTGAAGCGGACTGAATGCATCTTTGAATTATGATATGGCTACACGCCTATGAACATGAGGAATACAATGTTGTAGTTTGAAAGAGAATAGCCCCCATAGGCTCAGATATCTGAACGCTTGGTCATTAGTCAGTGGTGCTACTAGACAGGGATTAAAGGTGTGGCCTTATTGGAGTAGGTGAGGCATTGCTGGAAGAAGTGTGCTATTGTGGGTACAATTTGAAGTTTCAAAATCCTAGGCCAGGCTCATCCTCTCTGCCAGCAAATCACGATGTAGCTCTCAGCTACTGTTCCAACACATGTGTGTTACTATGCTCCCTGCCATGATGGTAACGGACTAAGCCTCTGAAATGGTAAGCAAGTCACCACTTAAATGATTTCTTTTATAAGCGTCCCTTCATAGCAATAGAACAATGCTTAAAACATACTTTCATAGTTTACTTAATGTGGCTTTTGCAATAGAAACATGTCTGAAAGTATTATTTATATATATGCACAAAAATACACTAAAGTCCAATTATTACTACATTTTTAGATGAGTGTATCCATCCTGTTTAGCTCTTAAATTCCAGTAAGTATGGTAATAGGCCAGAGACATAGGATTTACTTTCATAAATAGCAGATAAATTGTACCATGTAATGTCTCAAATTCATTACCCTAAAATTTAGAGATGTTAGTTTGCCCTCTTCATCTTCCTGGGAAAGATTGCTTTTTCGTTTGTTTTGGTTTTCAAGACAGGTTTCTCTGTGTATCCTGGCTGTCCTGGCTACACAGAGAAACCTTGCAGACTGGGTTGGCCTTGAATTCACAAAGGTCCACCTGCCTCTGCCTCTCTCATGCTGGGAATGAAAGCATGGGTTACCAATGCACAGCAAGATTGCTTTTTTTTTTTCATTTCCTCTACCTGGATCTTCTGTAGCCTTCATATTCCTCTTAGCTTGGAATCCTCTTTATAGGACCAGGATTATATTGATTTTCTAGTTGTACAGGGTACTTAAAAATGCTATAGTAATATATGAAAAATGCATGGCTTTTACTTGTGAAAAGATTAATAACAATTGCTTTTATCTTTTGACAAATAAGTTTTGACAAATTAGTAATAGACTAGTTTTTAATTCAATATCTAAATAACACTAAATTGGATCGTCATTATTTTAATGCTGAAGTAAACATTCCTGGGCAACTCAACCAATTTTTTTTAAAGTTATGACTCCATGAATAAGTAAATGCAGAGTGTGAATGAAAACAACTTTAAATTATGCTATGCAGACAACTTTAAAAGAATTTTAGAAGAAAAGGAGAAGATAATGAACGAGCAGAATTTAATTTTGAGGGTTTTTATTTCAATTCTGCATTGGGCTGGAGGCCAGATTCCTAATTACTTCTGTATATACAGTATAAAAATTGCTTAAGGGATGCTGGATGAATTTTCCAAAAGACAATTAAAGATTCTCAGTTGAATAAAATAATTTTTTTCCTGATAAATTTTGTGAGTGTGGTGGTTTCCCTGAATGGGTGACATTCTGGACAATCTATTGAGAGGTGCAGTTCATGACAAAAGTAAATGTGCTTTTTGAAGATACTGGGATTAACTTATTTAATTATTTGTTCAATTAGCTACATTTGCAAGATTTATAAACCTTAAATGTTAATCTTAAAGCCTTCCCTTTCTGCATATTTTAATGGCTCTGGTGTTCCTGTGGCTTTGCTGAACTCCTCAGCTATTGCGACTTCATAAGAGCCTTTAAAATGCACAGTTGCCCAGGTCCTGCCTGAGAAGATTCTGATTTAATTGGTTCAAGAAGCATTCTGATCATTGAGATGTTTAAAAGCTCCCCAGGTAATTATAATGTCAAGGTAAGGTTGCAAACCACTGGATTTCGGGGAAAAATACCAGCTCCTATAGAAGAGTCAGTAAATTCAAATTAAATCAGAGTGAAGCAAAGGCAAAAAGGAGAGAAAAGTCCATGAAGCATGCACTTTAAAAGCATGTATTGTCAGTAACACATCACTGAGCAAGACTGCTAAACTCACTAACCTGTTTTTGTTACAATGTTCCTGGTGCAAAAAAAATGAATTATATTGTAATAAGAACAGAAATCCATTTTACAAATTTTGAGATTTTTAATAAGTAGATATTATATAATCATATGATTCTCTGAGAGCATAAGAAACTATTGATTTATATTAGATTGGCCAGCTGTAAGTCAGCAGCAGGTTTTTTTTTTCTTTTCTTTGTCATTTTCTTTTTGAAAATGCGTTATTTCGACTTCTTTTTTTTTATTGCGAAAAGAAGAAAAAAAAACATAAACAAAAAACAAGTTTCCACCTCCTCCCAGCCTCCCATTTCCCTTCCCCTCCTCCCACCCTTCTCCCCCTCCTCCCACCCTTCTCCCCCTCCCCCCACTCCTCTCCCCCTCCCTCTCCAGTCCACAGAGCAGTCCTGGTTCCCTGCCCTGTGTTAAGTCCTAGGTCCTCCCCCCTCCGTCCATATCTAGGAAGGTGAGCATCCAAACTGGCTAGGCTCCCACAAAGCCAGCACATTAAGTAGGATCAAAACCCCCTGCCATTGTCCTTGGTGTCTCATCAGCCCTCGTTCGCCATGTTCAGAGAGTCCGGTTTTATCCCATGCTTTTTCGGTCACAGTCCAGCTGGCCTTGGTGAGCTCCCCGTAGATCAGCTCCACTGTCTCAGTGGGTGGATGCACGCCTCGTGGTCCCGAATTCTTTGCTCATGTTCTCCCTCCTTCTGCTCCTCCTTGGGACCTTGGGAGCTCAGTCCAGTGCTCCTGTGTGGGTCTCTGTCTCTATCTCTATCCATCACCAGATGAAGATTCTATGATGACATGCAAGATATTCGTCAGTATTGCTCTAGGATAGGGTCATTTCAGGTTCCCAATCCTCAGCTGCCCAAGGAACTAACTGGGAACCTCATCTTGGGCACTAGGGAGCCCCTCTAGGGTCAAGTCTCTTGCCCACCCTAAAGTGGCTCCCTTTACTAAGAATTGTGGTTCCGTGCTCCCCTATCCACCTTTCCTTTATCCCAATTCTCATGTTTCCCAGGTCCCCCCTCCTTCCCTTCTATTAGTGGTTTTAATTCAGTTTCTTTCTCTTTCATTTTTTACTTTAACTGATTATTTGTGGATTTTCACATCATGCATTTTGTTACCACTTACCTCCAAGTCCCCTCACATCTGCCTTCTGCCCTTGCACCCTCCCCCTAAAACAAAACCAAATTTAAAAGAAAAACCAAAACAAAACAAAGAAGCAAAACAAAAACCAAAAGAACAATTTTGTGGAAGATGCAATGTAGCCTGTTGAAACTCACAGTTGACCCTTTAGTCCAATCATCTTTAACTGCAAATGGTCATTGCCAGGAGTAATTGGTCTGACTCCAGGCTTCTGCTTTCTGCTACACAACAGATAATGGTATTTCACTTCCGCTCCTCTGGGATATTCTGTTATCCCATGTCATGGAGAGCCTGCTGTTTTGGATCTGTAGGTAACTCTCCTTCACATGTTCCAGCAGTTCATAGGTTCAGGGGATGCCAGGATGGACCAACTCATAGCCCTGGTTCTGGCCCTGGCAGGTAATTAGGTTGGTCAGCTCACTAGCTTTCTCTCCTAGTCAGTTACTACCAGGATGAGCTCTCCAGCACTGCCTTGATTAGCTCACCCAATACAGCCTACATCAAGGAGCTGGGCCAGTTCTCTTGTTCTCGGGCCCTCATATCCAGGTCCCCCCGACTCACATTGCCAGGAACAGATCGACTGTTTAGCCCAGGCAGGGTTCAGGACCCTCTCTCCTGATTACTGCAGGGAGAATATGAGAGGGACAGGGGCAGGGCGGGACGGGACGAGCAGAGTCTGCTGTCCTGCTCTCAAATCCTCAGGCCTGGCTCACCTGTGGACCTGACAACTAGTTCAGCTCTACTGAACTGCATCTAGTGTAGGGCAGGGCTAGTTCTCACCCTTTTGACCTCTGGGCCAGCTCTCTTGCTTGCCACAGGTAGCAAGTGATAGAGGGGGAGGGTGTCTTTCCCTTGCCCATGCCACCAAATGGCAGATTAAGGGGACAGTTAAACTCTGTTGTTCTCACACCCTCAGGGCTGGCTCCCTGGCATCACAGACAACAGGGTCAGTTCTATTGTGCTGCCCAGGCAGGAAGCAAAGTTTGCTTTCTCATGCACTGCAGCCAGTGAAGGTCAGGGCCCAGATCTCCTACTCTTGTGACCCCAGGGTCAGCTCCTTCACCCACTGAAGGTGGTAATAGATGGGGGACATTTTTCCTTTACCAATGCCACCACATGGCAGACAAGAGGGACAGGGTCAGCTCTCCTGCTCTCATGCCCTCAGGGTCCACTCACCTGTGTCCTAGACCACAGGATCAGCTCTAATGTGCCTGCCTGGTAACATGCATGCCTATGGAGAGGGGGCAAACTCTCTCCTGAGGGGTTGGGCCAGCTCCCTGTTGCAATATCCAGTGAGGAACAGGACCAGCCATTCCAGGCCAGTGATTGGCTCAACACAGCATGGTTCCAATGATCCCTGTGCTAACACTGGTCATGGACATCCACACAGACGTGGACCCAGACATGGTCCTCAGCAGCAGCTCAGGTCCAGATGCCACCATGGCCCCAGTAGCAGCTCTGGCAGCAGCATGTCCCCCAGGGAATCAGCATAGTCCCAGGTGGCTAGCCAGAACCCTGGCATCCTCAGAGCCCTTGGTGGCAACCGGAGTCACGGACAGGACCACAGACCAAGACATGACTCTAGGTAGCAGTCATGTCCTGGACATCCCCATGGCTTGAGGTGGCAATACCAACAACACAGATCAGCATGGCCTTGGGTGCCCCATGGTCTGTGAATACAGACATGGTCAGAGGTAGATGAACAGACCGTGGTCCTCCAAATTGGCCCTGGGTGTTGACAACAACTCAGATCAGTACTGCTGTAGGGCAACATTGATTCTAGTTTTTGGTTATATGTATATATATGTTATTTCTTAAACAAAAAGAGTCTATCAAAAAATTAATGATTTCAGAAAGCAAATTTTAAATATCTGGGAAAACAAAGCTGCAATAAAAGAAGATTCATGGTTTTTTACTAGACATAAGGAAAACTAGGAGAACAGATACTTAGCTTCATGATATATTTTTTAAAGAGTAAGAGAAATACCATTAAGAATATTAGACAGATGCTACGTGTGGTGGTGAAAGCCTTTAATCCCAGCACTTGAGAGAGACAGAGGCAAGCAGATATCTGTGTATTGGAGGGCAGCCTGGTCTATATAGTGAGTTCCAGAACAGCCAGGGCTGTTATGAAGAGAAATTCTGTCTTACAAAACAAAAGCAAAAAGAAAGAAAGAAAAAAGTATTAGCTAAGTTCTTTCAAATATCAAATTATGAATTGTTTCTAAAATTTCGAAACCACAAACATAGATTCAGAGCTTCTACATTGGTATTCAAAAGCCCATGGCCAAAAGACACTTAAGGTCATGCTCAACTTCCTTAGCGATCAGGGAAATGCAAATCAAGACAACTTTAAGATACCACCTTACACCTGTCAGAATGGCGAAAATAAAAAACACCAATGATAGCCTTTGCTGGAGAGGTTGTGGAGAAAGGGGTACACTCACCCATTGCTGGTGGGAATGCAAACTTGTGCAACCACTCTGGAAAGCAGTGTTTCGGTTTCTCAGGAAATTCGGGATCAACCTACCCCTGGATCCAGCAATACCACTCTTGGGAATATACCCAAGAGAGGCCCTATCATACAACAAAAGTATATGCTCAACTATGTTCATGGCAGCATTGTTTGTAATAGCCAGAACCTGGAAACAACCTAGATGCCCTTCAACGGAAGAATGGATGAAGAAAGTATGGAATATATACATATTAGAGTATTACTCAGCAGTAAAAAACAAGGACTTCTTGAATTTTGCATACAAATGGATGGAAATAGAAAACACTATCCTGAGTGAGGTAAGCCAGACCCAAAAAGAGGAACATGGGATGTACTCACTCATATTTGGTTTCTAGCCATAAATAAAGGACATTGAGCTTATAATTCATGTTCCTAGAGAAGCTAAATAAGAAGGTGAATCCAAAGACAAACACATAGGCATCCTCAGGAATATTAACCTTCATCAGGCGATGAAAGGAGACAGAGACAGAGACCCACACGGGAGCACCGGACAGAAATCTCAAGGTCCAAATCAGGAACAGAAGGAGACGGAGCACGAGCAAGGAACTCAGGACCACGAGGGGTGCACCCACACACTAAGACAATGGGGATGTTCTATTGGGATCTCACCAAGGCCAGCTGGCCTAGGTCTGAAAAAACATCGGATAAATCCGGACTAGCTGAACATAGCGGACAATGAGGAATACTGAGAATTCAAGAACAATTGCAGTGGGTTTTTGATCCTACTGCACGTACTGGCTTTGTGGGAGCCTAGGCAGTTTGGATGCTCACCTTACGAGACCTGGATAGAGGTGGGCAGTCCTTGGGCTTCCCACAGGTCAGGGAACCCTGATTGCTCTTCGAGCAGATGAGGGAGGGGGAATTGATCGGGGGAGGGGGAGGGAAATGGGAAGCGGTTGTGGGGACGAGGCAGAAATCCTTAATAAATAAATAAATTAAAAAAAAAAAAAAAAGCCCATATATATCTTATTATGATACTAAATATCTCATAAACAAAAATAATGACTAATAATAAGAATGTACATGTCTAAGCGCTATGATAAATTAAACCAACAAGAGGCCACTAAATCTTCATGCTGAAATTAGATTTGTCTTATGAAAATAGTCAACTGTCTAAAGTCTTATCTCCAAGGTGGAGTAGAGACATCAAGAGATACCAAACCAAAAGTAAAAGTTCTCTGCAGCAAAAAAAATAATAGTCATAATAATCTATCCCATGCATGTAAGGAGGGGTCATAAAATATTAAAGTAATAAAATATAAAATATTTCTATATTATGAAAAATATTGGTGAAATTAAAAGAACTCATTCACAATTTAGAAGGTTGAAATTTCATTTAAGGTGGAAGAGAAGAGAAGTTAAAAATATGGCAAATAGTCTATTTAAACCTAAAAAGAAGTCTATTAACATCAGAAAAAAAAGTAGAGTGCTCAAACATAGTACTCTTAAAAATGCCATCCTTTGTAGTCCAAATGCAAAAATATGCCAAATATTATAAAAAGTCTTACAGAATGCATGTCCAAAACCAATACTATTATCCAATTGATATTAAGAAAGATCACCTGTGACAACAATATAACTTATTCTTGCAAACCTCATATTAAAAGTGACAGAAATAATGATACTAATAAAATGTAACCACTGCTCCAGCCTATCACTCTTTAAGTACCTGGTTAGAAAGCAAAGCTCTCATTATCCAGAGATGTTCAAAATCAGAAATTTCTGTGAACTAACTTAGCAGGAAAGTCAATGAATAAACAAAAAAGATATTTAAGTATATTTTTAGATACCTAAATTTTGGAAGGAAATTTTACTTGGGTATGTATGTTCTTCTATAACCTATGGTATAATCAAACATAAAAATTAACTAGAGGGCATATAGTTGTGAGAGATATTAATCTGAAGTTAACCTGATAGCAGTATAGATGGTAGTGTTTAAGAAATATTGAATAACTTGTCCTTTCTCCTTGTATAGTTATGACAGGCAGACTTATGGTCTTTTGTCCATTAGATTCTAAATGTGCAATGCTTCTACCCAGATAATACACATTTCCTTTTTTTTTTTTCCTGAGGAGAATGAGCTATTATAGCTGTGCATTTTTATGCTATAGGATAAACAATAGTAAACTCTCTTGGCAATGGTTTGTTTCAAGCTGTAAAATGTTTACATTCTTAGTTCTTTGCTGTTCATTATTACTGTTACAGAGCCAGGGAGCCATACTGAGCCAGAAGAATTTTTGGAGGACATTTAAAATACACATGTTCTATTCTGAGACATGGAACCCTTATTGTCGTTAGAGTAAACTCTCTAAGGATAAACAACAAATAACCCTTTGTCAATGTAACTTATATCACAATCAGACAGATCTGTGGAAGGGGAGAGTATACCAAAGTAGAACTTAAAAGCAGTATCTGAAATGAGAGAGTTAAGTTGCATTTTGAAAAAAATAGTTTTGATAATTATATTAAAAAGTAAAAATCCAACTTCACATAACACAAGATATTAAAATTTAGCTTTATATAATGTTCCAGTGTAAGCAATTTCAAAAAACTCAAAGAGTAATATTAATGCTATTTCTTTTATTATTATTATTATTATTATTATTATTATTATTATTATTTTATTACTTTAAAAAATACCAATCCAAATTCCCACTTCCTCCTTTCCTCTTACTTCCCTCCCACTCCCTCCACACAACCTTTCGCTAATCCCCCTCCAATTTTAAGAGAGGGCAAGGCACCCTGCTCTGTGGGAAGTCCAAGGCCCTCCCCACTACATCCAGGTTGATCAAGTTATATATCCAAAGAGAATAGGATCCCAAAAGGCCAGTACATGCAGTAGAGACAAATCCCAGTGCCATTGTCATTGGTCCCTCAGTCTGCCCCAACTGTCAGTTACATTCAGAGGGAGTAGTTTGATTCCATGCTTGTTGATTCCCAGTCCAGTTGGAGTTGGTGAGCTTTCATTATCTCAGGCACACTGTCTCAGTGAGTGAACCCCTCATGGCCTTGACTTCCTTGCTCATACTCTCCTTCCTTTCACTCTTCAACTGGACCTTAGTAGCTCAGTCCAGTGCTCCGATGTGGGTCTCTGTCTCTGTTTCCGTCTGTTTTAGATGAAGGTTCTATGGTGATATTTAAGATAATAATCAGTCTGACTACAGGGTAAGGCCTGTTCAGGCTCCTTCTCTATTGCTTAAGGTGTTAGCTGGGGTCATCCTTGTGGATTCCTGAGAATTTTTCTAGAGCCAGGTTTCTTGCTAACCCCAAAATGGCTCCCTCAATCAAGACATCTCTTTCCTTGCTCTTATATCTGTCCTTTCTATTAATGCTATTTCTACAATGCACGTGATGGCAAAGGCCTTTGCCATGTCCAACAGAGAAAAATTATTAAGGTATCCCTCATGTGTATTTCCCCCATTGACTAATTTTTTTTTTTATTTTCAATGCAATTTTTTTTGAAGTTTAGTGGAAAAGTAAAGCCATTTCAGTAAAATGCAATAATAAGTTTGTAAAGAAATGCCTTAACTGTACTCTAAGTCTCATGGAGAACACCTATAGAAAGAATAAAATTAAATCATGCTTTTTCTACAAAGTGTGAACAGTAGCTCCTAAACCTTTATGTGCAGAAATGGGGATTTTAATGGGTTTCCATGTATCTTAATTTCTCCTATCAACTTTCTTCTCTAAAATTCTATAAATTCTATTTTTAATTTTATGCAGACATATTTTTCTTTGTTCTCTAAATATAATTAGGTTTCTAATATTTTGTCAAAGATTATTTCTAAAATGTGAAAACATAAAGACCATGTATATTATTATAAAATTATAAGTATATTTTACTGTAGAACCAACTATGATGTTGGATTTACATTTAATTTCATATTTGTTCACCCACAAGGTACCTCTGCTACATTAAAGGAGAGTGTTCTGGTTTAATATTCAAATGCATTCTCTTTTCTTATGTTCCACTGATGTCTTAACTTCAAATAACAATATAAAAATTAATAAATTTCTTGAGTTTTCAGTCATTTCTTAAATCTCTTCCTAATGTAAAGATCTGTTTATACCCCCCCCATGTGAACACATAGCCCCTCCAAATGTAGTAGAAGGCAGTTCAATCTGACTGGTAGAAAAAATGAGAAACTTCTCTGCGAAGGATCAAACTTCATTAATGTTTTTCTTTATTCATTTACTTTATATTTTATATAAACTTATATACCCTGTGCTTTACTTATATTCCCTTCATGAGAATCTTTTGATAGATTTGAGATTTTTGTTTTGCTTCGTTTGTTTTCTGGAGGTCTTTGGTACAGAAAAAAAGTAAGGGGAACAAGCAACTTGGAGCACTAAATTCCAGTTGAAAGAAATATTGGAATGACAGAATGCAAAAGGAAAGCGAGAGTAAATTTAGATATCAAGTATATTGCTGCTACCGACACAGGTGAAAGGCCAATATAGTATAAATAGCTACTCAAAAATATTTCATTTATTTTAGCAAAATGCTTACATGTACATGGGAGAAACTAATAAAAGATCAATTTCACCATAGAAAAAGGCAAAGCTGAGATTTTATAGGATAAAGCAGATAGAGAGTGTTTGAAAAGGAAAGATATTTTAAATTTTTTCTTAAAGATATTGCTTAATCAACTGGCAGCAAGATGGGTGGTGTTGATGTCTAGTAACTGAAGAGAACCACAATTGGGGCAAAAAAAAAAACCCACAAACACTCACAATTATAAATGTACACAAAAGAAACTTTACCATTTGGCAGGGATAACTGTGGGTTCTTTCACTTAAAGAAAACATATGTGTGGCCAAGAAAATAAAAATTGAGATGGTCTTCTGGAATTCTAGTAAGGGCTTAGGAAAGCAGAAGCTAATTCTGAATCCTATGTTATCCATAGACAGATAAAATGCAGTAATTCGCTATTTAATTTTTATTTGCAGGGAAAAGGAGAGTAAAAGGAAGCTGGACATGCCATTGTCTAAGCAGAAGTGATAAATCCTATCCATCAAAAAAAAGTGAACAGAGAATATCTTAAGGGGAAAAGAGGGCTTTGTGACTAATGTTCTTAATTTCCTATCGACCTAGGCATGTGTAGCAAATAAGATATGAATCTTCAGTAGGCCGTGTCTTGGTTTTCAATTGATAGCTAAAGAACTCAGACACACTGAGAGTAGCTATTCAAATCATAATGCTTAGCTATTTTTGTAAATGAAAATGAGTTTTACCTTTCTACCATATGAAATTTGAATGACAATGATGATTGAGGTTGAAAACGAAGCAGAGAAATGTGTTTGAATTTTTTTTCAGTAAAATACTCAAGTTAATATCTTAAGCCAGGCATGAGTGGCTTGACTTACCTTTGATGACCCTCGCTTCATATACATCTTGTGTTAGAATTCTCAGCATGTTCATAGTGGATTCTAAATGTCAAAGACCTTACAGCTACTATTATACACATTTTATAGCCAAACAAAGTAATCAAAGATAGAAATGTTTAGAAGGAAATGAACTGATAGTCCTGCCATCATCCTGGAAGTTTTTCCATTTTTCAAACTCAGAGAACAGGAATTGAACTGAACCTATTCTGTGATCATCTAGGTCTCAGAACTTGAACTCCATTTCTGAACTTGTAGAAGCCCTCAGCAAGTGCATCTTTCCACAGATCAATACCACTCTTGGTCTAGTAATGAGAATGTAACAAAGAAAGATGAGAGACTAGATTTGTTCTCTTCCTATTGACACTGAGTAGGCTATGCACTGTCTTGGCGAAGCTGCTGTCTCTCTCTCTCTCTCTTTTTTTTTTATCAGAAATAAAGCTTTGGTTCTCGTGGAAAGCATGTCTTTTCACAGTTGTCTATGTTATACACACTTTTGGCTTGTATGGAGTCTCTGGTGATTCCAATAGAGTTATGTGCTGAAATAGGAATGGATTACAAATATTGATATCTATATCTTCCATATATATGTATATATATATATATATATATATATATATATATATATATATATATAGTATCGTATGTGTTGCTCCTTTACATGTCCCATTGCCTCATATGACTTTACATATGAAGCTCAAATTCAGCAATGAAACTACTTAAATTTTGCACAACTTGGATACTGTAGTATTGAAATGAGGATGTGATTTTTTTGAACTCAGAAAGTTGTGTGGTGGGACATGACTCATGCTGATAAAGCTGGTCTGTTGGACATGTCTAATTCTATATGTGAAATCTGATCAGTAAAAACAAAAGAAGAAAGAAAAGCTTTTCAGGTCTTACGCCTAAATGCTTTAGAATCAATAGGAGTAAGAATACGTGCAGGGCGGTCCTCTCCCCTAGTTAATGTTTTAGCTTTGTCAATATATACAGCCGGAATGCAGGCAAAGAGTTTATATTCATCTATCTTCATTTAAAAATCACAGTATATGAAGGTTTTCTATTGGTTAGAAATTTTGTTCTTCAGAATAGCAAGTTATACCTACCTCTTCTACACGTGCCCCCCCCCCCAACACACACGTGTGCTTGTGAGAGAGATGTTTGACTTCCTCAGTGGATATTGAAATTATTTTTATCAAGTTATTTGGTGAATATATCATCAAAACAAGTGAAGAAAAATATTTATATCGGGTCAGAGTATTCCCCAACTCAGAAGCACGATGGCTAATAGATTATTATATTAAATTACCATAAGCTTATTATAGACATTATGATAGATATAAAAACCACCAATAACCACACCCCTTTCTCTGCTCTGTAATAACCATTTCATTTTTATTGCAATGTTTTAAGTGTTAACACTTAATATTTTTATAGGAGTAATATGATATTCTCTTATTTTGGTAAGATTCAATTTTGCAAAATCATCTATTACTATAAGAAGAAAATAATTACTTAAGCAAAAAAGTACCCTAGAAAGTATTTATTTCCTGGCCTATGATCTGCTTTGGAGCTACATTGTGATCATGAATGAAAATCAAAATAAATAAATAAATGAATAAATAAATAAATAGTCTACCAATTTTTGAAAGCTTTGAGTATTGCTTAAAAGAAAACCCTCCTTGCTGTTTTTTATTTTAATTGTCGTGTAATTGACTAATTCTACAGTAACTAGGGTTGGGAGTAACTAAAAACCCGCTATGTTCCTAATGATGTTCAATGAGGCACAGGAAATGAATAGATGGATATGGTCCAGTTGCTAGAAAATAGTTGTTTGTTATTGACTTGTCTGAGAGGAAATGAACACTTTCATTTTTCAGTGACAGAGTATAAAGTGTTCCTCACTAGGGCTGTTCTAAAAGCTCCATGCCCCTTTGAATTCTGATAAGGAGGCAGTAAAGGAAAGCATTCAAATAATCTCAACTAACACAGGTTATTTTACAAGCTGGGTGTTTTTTTATTCCTTTATATGTAAATTTTCCCCAGACTTCAAACCAAAGAATTTCTGCAATCTGTATCACATACAACATTATCAGCAAGGTGGCATTTAGCTTCCTTTAAATGTTAATTACTAGGGGGACTAGAAAAGTTGTGGACTTTGTAGGGATAGATCTCAGGGAGAGCAAATCAATAGTTCTCAAACTTGGCTGTGCTTTGGAACTTTGACAAATAGTCCCCCCTCCCCCGGGTCCTGTTTTCAGGAGTTCTGACTTAAGTGGCCTGTGGTCCCAGTATCTCAATTTAAAAGTCTGCTTAATGACTCTATTATGCATTCGTGGTTATGGTCACAGAAAAGGAAAGGAATTATGGAGATGCAGTAAAGCAAACAGTTCCATTTCTTTCCCTGTTTTTCATTTTAAATAACTATTATAATACCCCTATTCAAATTATAAAGACTTGAACTATAACTGTTTGCTACCAATGTCAATATGAAATCTACTGCTTCAGTGTTGGCCCTTGCCCCCCCACATAGTACAAAGATAAAGAGAGACTTCATGTTCAAGTATGTATTTATGATAATATAGAAAGTTGGCTGACTTCTTCCACCTACTAACAATCTGTCAATACATCCATCTGTCTATCCATCCATCTACCAACCATCTACTAGCTTGCTCAAGGTATCAGGACTCATGGAGAAATTTACTAACTCCTTGGTAGTATTATTAATAGATATCAATAGATTTATTTTACTAAAGAGGCAACAAGCAACATACTAGCTAACACGAAAGGCAAGTGTTTAATCTTAAACTATCTCCTTCTGTATTATCAGATCTCCTCTCCATTCTTTTCCACCTTGCTTTGTGTCTTAGCTTAGGAATTCCAATTGAGAGAGAAGGGAACAGGTGCTGAGAGGAAAAGAAATGATAGTATTTATTTCCTTCCTTTTTGTAAGACCCCACTGATTGCCACTGTCCCTTTGCAAAGACCACATTTTTTTCTTGCTCTCTCTGGTCTTTCTTTTGGTTTTCTAGTTTTGGTAAATGAACCTCCTTTCCCCTGATCCTTAGGGCTAAGTGAGCTCTGTATTTCTCATAATCTTCTCTGGATTTTCATAATGCTGACCACATCTCTGTTAATGATTTATTTAATAAACTGTACTTATATATTCCAGATAGGAAAATATATCCTTTCTTGGCAAGGAGAGTTGAAGTTAAATTGGTAGATCATGATTCTAAGCAAACTTAGCCAGGCAGAAAGACAGTATCACACTCAGATTTTGGAGTTTCTCTTTTTAAAGATAGGAAAGTAGAAGGGGGTGCTCTTTGAGATATCTGAAGCATAATAAAGGGATCATAAGGGTAACGGGAGGATGATTATAGAGGGTAATGGGAGGATGAATATGTATTAAAGTGTACTATCTACATGTTGTGATGATTAATATTGATTATCACCTCCACAGGGTCTAGAATTCCTAGGAGACAAGCCTCTGGGTATACCTGAGAGGCACCGTCAGTATTTGGTTGGCTTATGGGTATGCCTGTAAAAGATTATCTAGATTAGGTTCATCGAGAAAGGAAGACCCACCTTATCTTTGGGCAGTACTATTCTGTGTGCTGACATCCTGCGCTGAATAACAGAAAGTATGCTGAGTATCACCATTCATAGCTGTTTCCTGACTATGGATGCAACGTGATCAGTCATCATGAGTTTTTGCCACCAAGATATTCCTGGTATAACAGATTGTGACATCAGATTAGGAGCCCAAATAATATTTTTCTCTTTTTTCTTCCTTTTGCTACGTCATTTTATCTATATCCCAGAAACCAGAAAGGTAATTAATACATGTGTGACAATATCTCTTTATGAAATTCACTATTCTATACAATGAGTACATGATAACAAAATAGCTAATAATAGAAAACTGTGCTATGCTCATTGGTGATATGCGATTAAAGAATTCATATAAATGTGTGAAATCACCTGTAGTCCCTAGAGAGATCTTTTTCACAATCTTAAATAGACTGTATATGCTAAAAATTCGTAAATTTTTCAAGGACGTAATAAAGTGATTTAATCTTGCTACTTCCTCTTGATTACTATTACTACCTGCCTCCACACCCCACTGATTATTTATGTCTAATGATTCCTAAACTAGCAGTTCACTTATGATGGACAGGACGTATAAAGAAGTAGAGGAGATAGTGATCCATTCATTTTTATTTTAAATGAGGAATTTCAAAGGTGAAAAGTTAAAAGACCTAGCACAATTAACTCTGGTGATCTAGGAAGCAATGATATTGATTTTCCTTCGGTATGCTACATAGTTCTTTACTGTTTTAATGAGTATCTATAAATTTAAAGTTCATCAAAAACACATTATAAAACTAAATTAGGAAATTGATTTATTTGGAATCCTTCGTGCCAGGGTAAGGGGACCAAGTTTTTCAAGCTACAATGAATTTTCATTATCTGAGAGATAGGTACCTAATGTTGTTCACCCAAAAAAAGTGTCCCTCAACACCACTGCCACACTGCTCTAAGTACATACCCATGAATGCACACAGAACTCATATGCATGAACATGCTCTTGCATGGGAATCAGGCTCTGACTTCATCTTCATTTCTTGTTGGTCTGAGCAGTACCAATTTAACATTGGTTTGCCCTGGAAGCAAAGCATAGCTAATTGAGACTCAGAGACATTGTTTTCAGGAGGGGAGAAGTTCAAAATTCTGAGCTTCCTAGCCTTGCCACCCTGAGAGCTTTTGCAGAAGGTTAAGCTTTGTGTTCCTCTAAGGAACCTGGGCTCCTTATTGCTCTAGGCAGCTATGACCAGTCCCAGTGTGGACAGACTAATGCTTGTGTTTACAAAGATGATCTCACTCTTGAATCATCTCTTTGAGGTAAGCATGCGAAGTGGTGTGGTCTTTATGCAGATCTTGTCTAGGCTACAATAGTGGGTGGAACTCCCCGATCATGCCTAAAGACATTATTTAACAGCACACATTCTGATCCTCTGGCTCTTAAAATCTTTCCTTTCTTTCTTGAATGACTTCCCTGAGCCTTAAGATATATAGGGGTTGTGTTGTAGTTAGGCTAAATGGAGTTGGACACAATAGGGTCACTTATCCTTTACATTTTGACCAGGTTTGAGTCTCTGTGGTAACTTCTCCATCTGCTACAAAAAGAAGTTTCCTTGATGAGGTCTCTGAACTATAGTTAAATGTTGTATTGACTTAGATTTTGAAAATGGCAGTACTAGATTGTTCTCTAGGATCCATGTTCTGTCAAACCATTGGTAGTTGGCTATATTTACAGTACCATGCATGAATTCTTCCCTATTGAATGTAGCTTAATATATATATATGTATATGCCACATTTACACAATTAGGAATGCATTATTAGGCTAGCAACTGTTGTGATTCACAAGCTTTACACTACTTTTCTCCCTTAGTACCTTGCCCAGTTTCTTCTGATACTATGAGAGTTTGCCCTCAAGAGGCGGCTTCTAAGCAGTACCTGCTAGAGTCCTCCAAGTTCTGTGTCTCTATCTACATGTCTTCAGCAACAGTGTCTTATCTTTAAGTTATGTGAGACCAACAAGAACAAAAGCAATAGTTTATATTGCTGAGAGGGTTTCTAATCTACAACTCAAAAGGTTTACCTTGCTTAGTGTTGGAGTTATTGTTAGTCTCTGGTTCCTGGAGGGGGATCATTATGAACTTGTATCACATAACTCAAACTACACACACACACACACACACACACACACACACACACACACACACACCTATGTTTTAAGAAAAACCATGAGATATTATTTCCCTATGCCTTTAACAAAAATCTTTAGTGTTACTTAGCTCTCTTTGCTCCTTTCCTCTCTGTATTACACTCCTTCCAAACTCAATCAAGCTCATTTAAGTATACTAATTTTGGTACCAAACCATCCATAACTAATAACATAGATCACCATGAGTGAGCTAGCTGCATTTGAGTCTAAAAATATGTTGTTTAACAAACATATGATCTGGCCCATTTGTTGTAGCTTGTAGATTTCACATCAATGGCATCACTGAAAAAGAAAGTATAAAAGAACCAAAGGAAAATATCATTTGAAGTAAAAATAAACAGGCTATACAAAATAAATATCAACAAAGCCACAGAAATGATAGGGTGGTGGTTTGAATAGGTATGGCCCCAATAGACTCATATTTTTGAATGCTTGATCCATACATAGGAATTGTTTTAGCTAGGGTTTCTATTGCTGTGAAGAGACACCACGACCATGGAAATTCTTGTACAATAAAATATTTAATTGAGGCTGGCTCACAGTTTCAAAATTTTAGTCTTTATCGTCATGACGAAACATGGTGGCATGCAGGCAGACATGTGCTGGAGAAGAAGCTGAGGGTTCTACTTCTTGATCTGCAGGCAACAAGAAGCAATCTGCCTCCACAGTGACATAATTCCTTCAAGAATGCCACAACACACACAAAAAAAAATCCAACAAAGCAACACCTTCACATAGTGCCGCTCCCTATGGGTCAAGCATTCATACACATAAATCTATGGGTGCCAAACCAATTGAAACCGCCACAGAGGATGGCTATAATAGAAGATGTGACAAATAGGAAGTCATTACAATCCCCAGATTCTGTGGGAAAAGGAGCACTCAATTGAGGCGATATGCAGCAAAGTGAAAGAGACAAATAAATGACTAAGATAAATTTCTTGCTAATATTGAGTTCTCGGTAAATATTTTTATTGTGATAGTAGTATAATTATTTCAGGTATGTAATTTATATGTTGCATTCATTATTTTAACCATAAAAGATTACATCAGGAAAAGGAATAGAATGATTGAAGTTTAGTTGTTAAAAAAAGAAAAAAGAAAAACCAGAAACAAGCACAGGACTTGAGTCATAGTAGAGCATGGTTTCTCTAACCTTATTAAATGCATCTTGGAAGCTCAGTGTTGAGTACTGCTTTTCTGAAACTTGTTAATCTATTTAAATTGTATTTATAATGTGTTATAAAGGATGCATTGGTTTTACTAAATCTGTGAGCTTATCAGTGTCCTAATAGCTTCCACTATTCCTTAATTCGCTAGTAAGATTTATGATGCCTGTCCTACTTTGTTTTTCTATAGTGAGATAAAATAGACAAACACCAACTTGAAGAGGAAATGGTTGGTTTTATATTACAACTTCAGGGGTGCCTAATCCATCACTGAGAGATGTCAGGACAGGAACTCAAGCAGGAGCAGAAGCAGGAATCATAGAGAAATACTTTGTGCTCAGTTGATTCTCATGGCTTGCTCAGCCCGCTTTCTTATAAAACCCAAGACCAACTTCCTAAAATGACACCACCCACAGTGGTTTGGATCTTCTCACTGCAATCATAAATCAAGAGAATGACCTCACAGACTTGCTTGTAATCCACTCTGATGGAGATATTTTCTCAGTTGCGGTTCCCTCTTCCCAAATATCATAACTTGTGTCAATTTGACAAACTACCAACCAGGTAATGGCGCTGAATGCTACACAGAGTGTAAGATGAAGCTTACACTGCATCTGCATTTTAAAGTGGATGTAATTATTCATCTGTCTTTCAATAGTGACAGAATCAGTCTCAAGTACATTCCACCCAGAGAAATAAGGCAAAATGAATCAAAGTAAGGCAGGTGTCTTAGGCTTCTATTATCGTGAAGATACACCGTGACCACGGCAGCTTTTATAACTGAAAACATTTAATTGGGGATAGCTTACAGTTCAGAGGTTTAGTCCATTATTGTCATGGTGGGAAATGATGGCATGCAGGCCAACATGGTGCTGGAGAAGGAGCTAAGAGTGCTACATATTGATCTGCAGTCCTCAGAATTAACTATGTCACTGTGCATAATTTAAGCATGTATGAGACCTCAAAGCCCACCCCCACATTTCTTCCAACAGGCCATACTTCCTAATAGTGTCACTCCCTATAAGGGTCATTTTCTTACAAACCACCACAGGACAAAGAAAGCATGCTGAGTAAGAGTACACCTAAAGCTATTTATATCAGCACCCAAATCCTGACTCACCCCTCTTTGTTCTGGTGATATGCCCCACTGCTGTTCTCCTCCCTAACTTGATGTGCATCTATCTCCTTGACACCAGAGAGGTATTTACCCTGTAGTGGGTTTTCTGGCAACATGCCTCATTTAAGCTGCTTCAATTATCAGGATAAGATCCTCATCACTGCCTCTCAAATGGTTCCCCATTCTGAAGCACTTCTTTAATCTCTTTTCTTCAGTTCCTCCTTTGTGTAATTAAGTCTCTCTCTCCCTCTGCCTCACCAATCTCTCTCTGCCTTTCCAGTCTCTCTTTCTCTGTCTCTGTCTCTCTCCCCCTCTCTCATGCATACACACACACACACACACACACACACACACAAACACACACACACACACAGACCACCCCTCCTGAAAAGATCCATTTGTGGCAGACCTCTTCTGCTGCCTGCTGAAGTTAGCACCATTCAGTTATTTTTAGTGTTATCTCTTTCCTTTAATTAGCACAGCCCTAAATTGCATATTTTGTTCTTAAGTTTTACACAGATTAAGATCTCCCAGTTCCTTAGTCATTGATTTTGGATGTTGCCCCGAGTTTCCTGCAGTTCATTTAAATTCAGTTCACTACAATATGCCAAAAATAAATAAAGCACAGTTTTCTAACATCTAATCACCCAGCTCCACCTGTGAACCTTTTGAGGATTCTAAACCTCTGAGAAAAGGGGGTGGGAGGTAAAGGCAAAGTTAGCATACATTTTCTTGGTAACCCTATTCCATACTACTGCTTCCCTGTCATTATGATCCCCATAATTCTTTCAAGAGAATGTTTGCTATGCATCCATGAACCCCTTTATTTTTGCATCTATACATTTAAGTAAATATTTTTATAAGGATGTGGAAGTGTCTATAACCAGTCATTTTTTCTTTCTTTAAAACACATTTTCATTTCAACACAATTATCTCCAATTAAATGGAAGAGATGGGCATGTTGCCCTTCATGGAAACTTTACTCGTCTGTTTGGATAAAATTCATTTTTAAGTACTGGAAATGGGTTAGAGTGCTGAGAGGTTGCATCCGGAAGGATCACAGTTGCTTGTTCCACTCTCCCACTCTCTCTCCCTTCCTTTGATGTCAACTTGGTTCTCTTGATAAATTAAAGGGTTGGGAATCCCCTATTTCAACTGTCAGGAAATCACTTTGCTTGGCGTTTTGCATTTTAAAAGATACTTTCTTTCTCAGTTCACCAGTTGTTTTTCTCCTCAGTTCCAGAACTGGAAGATTCCAGCATCCAAATTCTACATAATGTAAAGTGGTTTTCAAAGTTTCTTTTCTTTAGATTCAACCATTTATTTTACTATTGCTCTCAATGTGTGCCCACAGCTCACTGTTTTGATTCCTGTAACATTATACAAATATTTTGTCTTTTCCTCCTTATTTCCTCCTGTAGTTAAAATACCTTGGGTTCCAATATAGAAACTAGTTGTATATCCCGTATTTTTTTAACCACACAGGATGGAAATGTTGATGAGTTAAGATTGGTTTCTGAAACTGGAATATTACGACCCTTTTAGCATCATTCCTTTTAAGAGATAAGTTCTCATTTTTTTTTCAAACACAAGCCTGTATATTTGTGTGTTTCAAATCAGTTGTCATCAGTAGTATCTGAGTATTAAATAGATCTAAATTGGAGATCATGCCTTAGAAAATATAATTCCTTATTCTAACTGAATTTCCTTTAAACATTCTGTTTGAGCTATCGCAATAAGATACTTGAAATATCAGATAAGCTAGAAAAAATAGGAAGTTCCTTTCTTTCTAAGAAACTGGGTGGTCTAGAAATTTGAAACCTTTTTTGTTTGTTTTGTTTTGTTTTGTTTGAGACAGGGTCCCAAAGTGTACCTCAAACCTGTCTGGCATGAAACTGTCTATGTAAACCAGAATTGCCTTCAACTCACAGAGATCTGGTTGCCTCTATCCACTGAGTGCAGGAATTAAAGCCATATACCACCAGACATTCATTTCTGCACTACTAATGACTGAGCCTAAATAGACTTTTGAATTGAACCCAATAGTTACAATCAAATTTGTAACAGCAACCACTGGAACCATTCACCTTATGAATTCTATTTGCATTGATATTGCAGGCATCTTAGTGTCAAATTTTAATATGAACCACATCTTTACGATGGAAGAGAAATTGATATGTGAGCAAATATATAACTTCTCAATTGGCCAATTGGTCCATATTATAGCAATTGGTTGCTACTTATTCACATTTGAGTACTTACACGTTTAATAATATGTAGTCTATTTTTCATTAAATTAGAGTGAAATATTTTAATATATTAGCATATAAGAATATGCCTATGTAAATATACAGACACATACATATATACTTAAATCACAGTTGTTTCAATCTATTGCTTGAGAAGTGAGAATATAATTATAATGATAATATTTTCCTACTCCTCTTGCTTGGGAATGGATTAAACATCTTAAAATAATACAATTTCTTTATCTATTTATACTAAATTTAAAGTATCTTTACAATATGCATATTGCAATGTGTGTATATGTTGCTTATATAATTTATAATGAGTATTATACAATAAATAATAAAAAACATGCATTATCCCCACAGCAAGTAGAAAACAGTTCATTTGACTACATGTCTGACTATAATAAATTTAGGATGATATCCTTGTTAGGATTCCATTAGCATTTTTAAAGAGAATTATTTGTATTTTATGTGTATGAGTATATGCTTGAATTTAATAAAGTGTGCTCTTCTCACGCCAATTGTCCAAGGAGACAAAAAGAGGATAAGCAGACACCTTGGAACTAGACTTACTGAGGGTTTGAACTGCTATGTGAGTGCAGGGAAGTAAACCTTGCTTCTCTGCAAGACCAATAATTGCCAATAACCTTTGAGCCATCTCTTCAGTCCCTCCATTTGCTTTCTTCACACATCATATTTATATCATCATAGATAATTATTAAAGTTTAGTATTACATTGTCCTCAAAACTGATGGTTTAACCATTCACTTAAGAAACTTCTATTAGTCACCTATTGTATGCCTGTGTTTGAATTAGGTGTGGAGATAGGAAAATGATAAAACAGATAAAACATTTCATGAGCTCATAATCTAGTATAGTATGCAGTATAAAACATTGAATATCCTACTTGCAGTAGTAAGTAACCTTTACAAATTGGATTGTGCTTACTGATCTAAACTGGAAAGTCTGTCATTTAAGGAAAGGAACAGCTTTCCGTATAGTAGGAAGTAAGTGGGTAATGTTTCAATGATTAACAATAGGGTTGATGGTAGTGAAGAGTAGGGTTTACATTGCAGTTGAAAGGGATTAGTATGTGCTAAAGTTTAAAGGGATGCAGCTGAAAGATGACTTGATAAATACTAGGGCAGTTTTATATTTCTGAAATGTTCAATGCTTAAGGGAAAATTCCAAAATTCGGGCCAGAAAAGTAGCTTATGATTGAATTATGTGAGTATTTAAAAAATCAATCCCCAGGAATCTAATTTTTCTATTATCTTAGCTACATATGTACTCAAGGCTCTTTTTTACTCAGGGATTTAGCAGAAGTTCATGTTTTTGAAAGTTGTAACATCACAGAATCATCCATTTTTTTCAACAATTTTCAATCTTCTATTAATCACAAAGTTGCAAAGAGAAAGACCACTGACCCAAATCATCATGACCAAATTAATTCAAGCAAGCAATTAATTAAAGCAAACATTTTTATTCGGGTACATGGACTGTCTTACACTAGAAGCAGTGTTCAATAGATCAACACTGGACAAAGAAGACAGGGATATTTTGGTTTGTTTTTGTTTTTTTTTTTGTTGTTGTTGTTTAGGTGTAGGTAATTTCTAAATGAAGAATTTGGTGGTCAAAAAAATTGGTGTTACTGGAGGAAAAGAAGTTAGCCATAATGGCCTGCTGTAACAAAGACATGATTGTAAAGTGATCATAACAAGGTACACATAAAAAGAGAAAGAACAACCTTTTGAAACAAAGGTAGAGTTGTTATAATAACTTTTTGAAACCGAGAAATGGTCGCCATTTCCTGGAACAGGAGTACAGATCTATTTGTATTTAAGATTACAGGTGGGGCATAGTCTAATCCTTCAGAAACAGAGGTTTGATCATAAATGGGAATGACCATAGTTTGTTCTTGATATAATACAGCTTTTAAATCTAAGATGGGGGCAGACTGGTTCATCACTTCCAACTGCTTTCATGTCTATGATGTATTTTAATATCTGTAGTTACCATAATAAATCACTTGCACATGAAACAGTCTCATCAATTTGTAGAATGAGAGCCACAAGAACAGTGAGACAAATATGAGCGAGAACTCATGTACAGCCTGATTCTGCTATGTCATCCTTCATATTTTTCACCAAAGCAAACAAATAAATTATAGTTGAAAGAGAGGTTAGGCACATGCTTGTCCATTACACTGCACATCAGCTATGCACCCAAGCAATCAATATGGTTTGGACACAGCTGATATAATTTGGCGGAGTTATAATTGAATTTTTCCCTCTTAATATCATTACACCTACAGAACATCTCCCATTATGTGTCCCTCCCCATCATTCTCCAAATTACATGTTCCAAATGGAACTAATTATCTACTCCCATATAAAGCATCTCCTCATGACTGCTATCCCTTCTCTATTATAGGCACCAGTGCTTTCATGCTCCTAAATTTGCTTTCGCTGCAGTATGTTTCTTTTATTCATTCTCTTATTCCTTCCTAAATATAATCACTGAATGTTTATTTTTTGAAATTACTTGTATGTATAAGTCCATTTATATTACAGATATACATTGTAGAGTTCATTTGAATATAATAAAGACTCAGTGAGCAAATGAATGAAATATGAATAAGTGTATGAATAGACAACTGTTCTACCTCAAGTAACTTAAAGCTATAGTAATGAAAGATATCTCTTCTTATATGAGAGAATGTCTTTAAAAAGTCTCTTTAATTATATTATAACATTTCTTAATTTAAAAAAAATATTCTCAGCTGATTGCTTTGAATGATGTTTGGTGGAGATATACCTGGTAGTTGTAGATCTATGAGATCACCAAAAGATATTAATGGACAAATTGAAGGAACACATTGACTAAGGTACTTCTTGAAACAGGATTTTGGATTTTTGATATTTGTTGGATGTTATTGTCAATGAGAGTTTTATAGTTCAGACGTATACATATACATGCATAAAATATTACAGAGTCATGTTATTAAATTGACAAATCGCATATAAACAACAAGGGGGAAATAAAAACAGCAGTTTTCTTACTAGCAAGCAAATAAGTATAGCATAGGATAAAATTTTAATGAATAATATAAATAATCAAGGTCCTTTATCTCAAATCCTGTAAGTGGAAATAGAGATGGTGTGTTCTAAAGTAAGATATTAGATAATGTAAACATATTTTTAAAACAAAGAAGAAAATGGCATCTCAACTATTTAAAAAAGAATGACTACAGTTATTTCATAAACAGAAAAACCCTCTTCATTTCTAATATTTTTAGCTACAATTTATCACATGTAAAAATAGCTTGAAATTTCTTATCATGTCATAAAAGCATTTTTGTTTTGTTGACATAAGGTCCGAAAGTTTTATGTATCCACATTTGTCCTTCAAACTTTCCTTGGCCGTGCAAGCAGTATATTTTCTCTTTGGGAAAATGGGGAATAACTGAATTCCTAGGTTAATTTTATAGGTCATAGTACTGTATTTTAACACCCATGATCCCTTTTATGAGGAATCAGGGAAATAAATATGTGTGTGTACATATATATGTATAAATCTGTGTATATATATTGTTTCTAAACCAAATAATATCATTTCTGCACCTTGCTGCTGTGAATATCAGATTTATTGTCCTAATTAGGGAGATAAAGGCTCTAGAAGGATATAAGAACAAATTTTCAGGAAGATTAATGTGGAAATTAAGGATTGAAAGGATGTGTTGATTAGGTCCAAATTCAGCTTCTGGGGATTGGTAACCCAATTAAGAAATCAACATAATTACCTGAATACCCCAAATTATATTCATTTGACTGATAGTCATTTTTTTTTCTACAATTTGTGTGTGGCAGGGTAAAGACTGAAGTTACCCTTCAGTTAACAAGGAATATTTTCGTCATTTCTTCCTAATGTAGTAAACAAATAATAATTAAACATCTATCATGTGCATAGTAAAAGAAACAAGTGTTCTTCTAAGCCAGAATACTTGTAGAGCAGACTAGAATGTTTACAGAGAAGGCATTTGACAAAGGATAAATGAGCTGAATATTTCTCTCACATAAGCAGATTGTCCAAATAGAAATAGAGACTCATGTAATTTCCTGATGGGTTCTGCAATATACATAACTTAATGATTTCATTTATAAATAATTAAAAATTAATCTTGTGGAAGTATTATGACATGGCAAACATTAAGCCAAGAATTTTCCATACGGTATCACATTTAGACTTTAGATGTGAATTTTGATGCACATTATTAAATAAAATAAGATAACAAAACATTCCTGCTAATAGGGGCACATCTTCTGATATAGTCATCCCATTTCCCCAAAATAAAATACTGAAAATGGTACAGACTATGTACCATATGCCACAATTATGACACTAATTCATTTCATTAAAGGAGTAAGTAAAGAACTCAAAAGGCCTGCTACTGGGAAATGTTTAGACTATGAAACTACAATTTGTGCATCTGTAATGATGCAAATATCATCAAGCTGTTGACTTAGAGTTACTTTTTATTTCAAATTCCCAAATTAATGTCATATTTGTCTGTTTTTAATATATGGGATAGATTTCTCCATCTCATCTTGATAAGCAAATTTTGCAAACATATTTTTGATGTTTAAAAATGATTGCACATATGATAATGAACTTTGGGGGGTTGGGTTTTGACTACTGATATGCTTTTTGCAGTATTTCATTTTGTGCAGTAATGTGTGTAGCCTATCACTTTCGTCACAGCCTATATACAGATTCCCCTGACAAATTATTCACATCCATTTCACAGGGTGTAGTATATATTTTGTATCACTGAAATTTTATTTTTTAGATTTTCATTGGCTGATGAAAAGTTTTAATAAAATAAAACTCCTCAGTCCAACCACTTTGGAGCTATCTATGCAAGCAGCTTGTAACAGGTTTTAATCCATTGGATGAACTCAGGAAAAACTAGCAAGCTGGCTAACATTGCATTATCCTAATTTTTATTTCATAAAGCAGAGATTTACTTTAAAATCAAAAATATATGAACAGATTGAGTCCAGATGTCTGAAGGGATTGCTTCTGTTTTCCAATGCCAAAAGAGTCTTCTGTAGGTCCTACTTTGATAATTTCCGTATTTCTCTTTTGACAGTTCTCCTAACCCTTCATGCCAGCAAACCGCAGTACTGATATATACATAAAAGTACTCTGGTATTTGGGTATTTAAATATGTCTATAGATAATTTTAAAAGCATCATTTTGTAAAACAAAAACTCACTTTTTAATCTAATGAACTTCTAATCTGAATGTATTTTCCAATCAAATTTTAAGTTTAGTGTTAATACGAGATTATATAACCTCATTATATTTTAATAAAACAAATAAATCCAAGAAATCCTTACAACTACTGTAAAAAATTATTTTAAAATACATAACAAATACACAGGAAGAACAACTATACTTTCCTTTAATCATATGGTAAATTTTCAGTTTTTCTTCTTTAAAAATTAATTTGAATGAATTTATTCATGCAGTACCAAAGACAATTATTGTTAACATCAGCAGAAAACAGTATTTTGCTTTATCTTTGTCTCATTCTTGTAATGAAATTTGACCTTTACATCTTATAGCATTAGTCAAGTGTTAGTGAACAAAATATATTTCCTAGCAATTATTGGAAATTACAACTTAAAATGGTGAAATTGGTTATGAAATAATAACAATTATTGTCTGGACAGAAGCAACATAGACATAGAACTATTTATCTACGTGAAATTTCATACAAAGCGTGTTGAAAATACTTTAAAATTTTATTTGGTTTTCGTGCAAATTATATACTAGTATTTCTGATTTATTTTTGTAATTCAACTATGAGAAATTCCTTCATAAAATGCAAAATAGGTTAGTGTGTTGTATGTGTGTATTTGTGTGTGGTTGTTGTATGGAAGCAGAACTCAGTGCCTCAAGCATATTTGTCTGGTGATCTATCGCTGAGCAGCACCCACAGATCCAGTATTATCATTGAGACTACAATGTGATGTATAGTTTCCAAAACAGAAAAAATCAGGAGCAAGCTTAAAAATGTCTTTTTGTTTTCCTTCCTTCCTTCCTTCCTTCCTTTGTTTCTTCCTCCTCTCTCTCTCCATTCCTCTACACCCCCATTTGCCTCACTTTTCTTTCCTTGTGTGTGTCTGGCAGCTAAACCCAGGGCATCAATAATACTGTGAAAGTGCTATAACCTTGAGCTATATCAACAACCCTAGGAATGTTTATTTTAATGTTCTTTTTCTTCAAGCTCAGAGTTTGTCTAAATATTTTCTTTAGAATATTTTAAATGAATACATTAAAAGCAATTTTTATTTTTTTCC
>NW_024544263.1:0-68537 GCF_018167655.1 Microtus oregoni | reverse complement strand
CCCTATTCCTGTGTGATAATGCATGGGACAGACTGTGCCTACTTAGTGTGATCCTCTCTGAATTCCGGGGACCCGATGAATTACAGCCCCTGGGTCTTCTCTATGACACTCATGGGAACTTTGTTAGTGTCTGTAGCACTTTACTCCCTTTTGGAATGCCTTTTAGAGACCAACTGACCACTCCTTTCAAATCAAATTTGGCTTCAGTATTCCCTGGATCAGGCAATCGGGAAACTGAGAAAGAGTTCTCCACTTTCTTTTTTCTTCTATCTGTTCTCCCCTTTATAATTGTCCTGTTTGTTTGCTGCAATATGCGAGACTGAGGAAGTCAACTTCCTCTTGCTCGGCACACACTGGTTCTCACTTTCTTTTACTCAATTTCTGTTTCCATTTCGACCTGGTGATCTTTCCCATCACATTTCCTTGCCTTCCTCAGGAGACAGTCATACTAGTTTAGTGCAATTTTTTTTTTCTGTTTCACTTTTTACTATTGACTGCCATCAGAAATTAACCACCTGTGTCTCCCTGGTATGTCGACTAGAAAGAGGGCGTTAACGTGATGCAATGGGGATGAAAAAGGAACAGGTACTGTCAGTTCTAGTGTGTTCCAGGTAATTGATTTGAGTTCACCTCCAACAGCATCCTTCCAGTTCCAAGAGGCACCGAACGGTCCCTTAAAGCATGGACAGTGAAGTGCAGCAGCCAGCTACCCAAGGATGTGGACAGTACCCCAGCTTTCTCAGGTTCCCAAAAGATGATAGACATTTCCCAAGTCAGCCAGAAACAGTCTTGAGATCACGGCTTCCTCATCCTTGCCTCATGTGCTACTCCTTTCTAATTCCTTGTCTTTTATGATAAACAAAAGGGAGGAATGTTAGAATTCAGGCATCTGTGCTGGCCTGCCCTTGGGGTCCTGACAGAATATGTCCCAGCTGCAGCCACTAAGAGTACCTATTTTACACATACACTACGTTCCCTTTTAAAAGGTGGGCCTTGCCCACCTCCCATCGAATTTTTTCTTTCTCCCCCCTCTTTCTCTCTTTCTTTTTCTCCTCTGCTGTTCTTATCTCCGGAGATTGGTTTCTGAACCCCCTCTCTGCCCTCTTCTCTCTCTTTTTCATATAAAATTCTCATGAGTGCCTTGTTGTATGGTGTGACTCCTTCCTGCCGTTTTTAAATAAATGATAACAATAAGATCTTAAATACCACAAGAGTTCCAATGATAGTTGATATTTGAAAAATTACAAGTCATATCAATTCTGTGTATCTATGGTAGCTCATTAGATTCAGTCTGAATATGTAACATGTATTGTCATCGTCTGTGAATTGCTTTCAAATTGTTGCTATTTGTTACATAAGCAGTTGAAACATTTTTGGGCTATAGACATAACAACTCATTGGCTTAAAGGATTAATTGCAACTGACATTCTAATTTATTTATTTATTCTTGAAACAGCATTTCTCTGTGTAGATCTTGCTGTCCTGGAACTCATATAAAGACCAGACTGACCTCTCAAGGTCCCAGAGATCTGCCTTCCTCTGTCTCCCTAGTGCTGAGAATAAATACGGTTACCACCACAGCCCACTCACAGCTAACATTCCTATTTCCGGAATCTATTAGTTAATTTAGGGGAGCTATGGTCCCCTAAACTTTAAAAGGCTTATAGACTCACTGAACTACTTGTTCTTTTTCTAAACAGTATCGTGACCTTTTCAAGCAGAACCGTGTAATATTGCTTAAGGAGTAGCCTGAATATAACTCTGATGCTAAAATTTACTTCAATGTATCTACATATAATTTATCTGCCACAAAGACTAGCTTGGTACCATAAGAATTTCTAGCAAGAAAAGCTACACCATATTCAACGAATACAAGTAACTCAATGTACTTTGAATGAAATATATATTAGGCAAGTTACAATGTCATACTCATTCCATGAGGGGAATTTATAATCTAGTTATTATTTCGGTGGGAATAATGCAAAGATCTCACTAGATAAATACTGGATCTGCCTAGTTTCTTAAGGAAAACACAGTTACATTCTTCCTGTGTCTTTCATACCATTTATCTCTTTGCTTATTTATTTATGAGACATGGCCTCATGTTGTCAAGGCTGATCTTCAACAACTAATTTTGCTGATTCCGTATTGCAAATTCGTTCCACCATACCTGGCAGCACATTACTTTCTTGATGTAGTAATAGAAAGTCAGACTTTTGTAGGACAAAAGATAGTTTGTCCAAAGTGTAAACATGGATTTATTATCTTACTCATTTGCTACACTGTCACTGTGAAACATATCTAACTGACAAAAGTTCTGTAGAAATACGACAACAAAATATATTCTAAGTATGTAATGCAAAGGCAATAAACACCTCTAAGCAATTAAATTTATTCTTTCTTTCTTTATATTTTTGTTGAAAAAATTTCTGCCTCCTCCCCACCTCCCATTTCCCTCCCCCTCCTCCCACTCTTCTCCCCTTCCCCTCAGTCCTCTCCCCCTCCCCCCCACTCCATTACCCCTCCCTCTTGAATCTGAAGGGCAGTCCGGATTCCCTGCCCTGTGGGAAGTCCAACGTCCCTCCCCCCCTCAATCCAGGTCCAGAAAGATGAGCATCCAAACAGGTGAGGCTCCCACAAAGCCAGTTCATGCAGCAGGATCGAAACCCAGTGCCATTGTCCTTGGCTTCTCATTAGCCCTAATTGTCCACCATGTTCAGAGAGTCCGGTTTTATCCCATACTTATTCAGTCCTCTATAGAGAATCTTGGTTAAATATATAAATTTCAAATAAAAAATTGAAAATAGACAATTTCTTAGTCAGTGTTCTGTTGTTACAAAGAGAAGACACCATGACCATGGCAACACTTTAAAAGGCTTATAGACTCAGTGAATTATTCCATTATCATCATTATGGGAAGCATGGTATCACTCACTCAAGCATGGTGCTGGAGAATAGCTAAGTTTTACATCTCTATCAGCAGGGATCAGGAAAAGAGAGACATTGGGCTTAACTTGAGCATTTGAAACGTTAATGCCCACTCCCAGTTACATACTTCCTCCAACAGGCCACACCTTTTTGAACACGGCCACACCTCCTAATAGTAGCAGAGGGTTGAAGGGGAGGGGAGATGAAGGGAAGGGAACAGAGAGAAAAATGGATAGCTCAATAAAATCAATTAAAAAATAGCCGAATTCCCTGGTGAAAAAGCTTTCAAACAAATGAGACTTTGTGGGCCATACATAATAAAAACCACCACAAAAAGTAAAGAAAAATGTTGAATTGGAAATTTATGCAAAATTTTCTCTGCCTTTTGTGTTGTTTACCAAGCAGTGCATAACATTTTGTTGGCCTTCTGCAATTCTTTTGCAAACCTTTCTTCTTCACTACTGTAAGCCCTACCACCACCTCATTTCTTCCTCTTTGAATTTTGTGTAACCTGTATTTTGGGACTGTTAATTTTACAGACACAAAAATACATAGATATAAGTGCTCAAATTATACACTCATTTAGCCAAGATAAAACCAAAGTTAAACAATATCAAGGCAAGTGTCATTCTGTTTAAGGGAGCTTTATCAGACAGCTGTAAGTTAGTTTCTAGACTAACTCAAAAATATACTTCACCTCCTCAATGGTTGCTTAAATGAAAATGTTCATGTAGGACTAGAACAACATATTTAGCATATCTTAATCTTGATGATTTACTATTATGATTATAACATGAAAATCAGTCTATAGATATACTAGTTTGGGATACAGATAAAACTACCTTTGGTAGAGTTTGTTTCTTTGTCTGATAGTGTCTCTTACAAAACTCAGGCAGGCCTTGAGCTCACCATGTAATCTAGATGGCTATCAAATTTTGGCTTCACCAGTTTCAGTCCTGTGATTGCTGAGATTACAGGTGTCCACTACCATACCTTGTTCATGTTATAAAAACCCTGAATAATGATTCGTAGAATTAAATATTGAGGTCATTTGATGCTTGATTCCCCTCTGTATGCTAAGAATATGTTTGATTACCATTGGTTATTAAAGACGTTGTTTCAGTTTATAGTAAGGCAGCATATAGCCAGGCATAAGAGATGGCTTAGCAGAGTAAAACCAGGCAGAAAATCCAGACAAAGATATAGAAAGAGAGGAGGCAGAGTCAAACAAATGCCCAATCTTTACCAGTAAGTCACAGCCTGGTGGTGATACACAGAATAATAGAAATGGTTTATTTAAAGATATAAGAGTTAGCCAGATATATGCCTAAGCTATTGGCCAAGTTGTGTTATAATTCATATAGTTTCTGTGTGATTATTCGGGTCTGGACAGCCAGGAAAGAAAGAGCAGTTTCCACTTACAAATGTTGCCCTATCAACTTGGGCTAACTAGATAGCATGGCCCGTCACCCACTTCGGGTCCGGGTTCTTGTCCATCTGCTCAGGATTAGGAGGAAAATAGCTGAGAGCCCACCACCCTCAGCACTCTCTGCTTAAGCAACTTGCCGGATCAGGTCTGCTAGGCATGTACAAGCAGGAGAGCATGGAGGATTCCTGCCACCATACACAGAGATATTTTCATGCCTTGCAGCATGCTGCATGGCAGATTTACCTTTTCTTCAGACAAAAAGGGTTTATGCTGTGCTTCCCAGAATTGAGGTGATGAGCACAGCTTCCACCCAGCAGTCCCAGAGCTGGGGGTAAACTTACCTCTGTCATATTGAAAGGCCAAGAGAGGTGGAGTCAACATTCAGGGCTGCTTCAACCATGCTGCTTACCATTTTAAAATGTTCCTTGTCAGAAAGGATTTCAGATATACAATAGGACAAATTCAGATATAAAAGACATCTAAATGAGACACAGTGTGTTTAAAAAAAAGTATCATGGCTTGGGAGAGAGGAGAAAAAGTGTATAGATAGTTATAAAAAGAAATAGTTTAAAAAATAAAAGTCTTTAAAGAAATAGTAAAAGTTATATAAAAGAGTACAGACAGTCATAGATTAAAGGTGTAAAGAAAAATTAGTCATTCAAAGATGGATGATATACAGAAAAGTCTAGATTATGTATATTATTGTGTTTCGTTTGAATTTTTTGACTGCAAAGAGACATTTGATTCTCGGGACTGCTATGTTAAACCAACATAAAGGTATCTTGACTTTACAATTTGGTTCTAAGTAAATGTTGCATAGGAAAGAGATTTTGCTTTTGTTCCCACAGAGGATGAGAACCTGTGGATTGCTTCCTGGCTAATGTGGTTTGATGGAACAAGATCCCACAAAGGGTCTCCATGAACCATAAAATACTTTGCCCACAAGCAGAAACAGTTTGGAAAAAACTTTGCCCATGTTCCCAAATTATTTATGAAAAAATATATTATTTTTTCATTTAAAGGGGCTTGATTATAAGTGATTTATGATCATAGTAAATATATAAAATATACAATAAGGGGGATATGATATAAAGATGAATACTTTGCATTGGTATGGATCTTGGTCTGTTAATACATAATTAAGGCTGATTTTGTTATACTGTGTATATGTATTTCTACTCTTGTTTAAGGTATTATGTGTATTAATAGATGATCATATATAATAGTCAAACTGTAGTCATGTTAGTTAGGTTTTCTAGATGTACAGAGATATATTTCAGGTGGATAGGAATTCTTCAGCCCTTTCAAAGAACCACAGAATATGGCATTTAAAATATTTTAAGGACTTAAACTTTTCTCAACAGTGAGTCATTTCTACATCTGGCAGCATCAATTACTTCAGAGAAGTTGATGAGTATTTAAGGAACTTGTTATGGAATTTGCCTTCATTGTTACAAGGCTAGCCATTTGGGCAAGAACCTACTCTTGTCTGGATTGCTTGATGGTATGCTGTATGAACTGGATATGCAGAACCCACATAAATGTGACTGCTAAATTTTCTAAAATATGGGATGGTTTTTCAGGGTTCCTACTTAATGAAAGTGTCTGCTAGACATTCTGAATGACACAGAAGAAAGCAACTGATGAACTTTGTCCTTACAAGAAAGAACACATCTTCAAGTATCCTGCTTCATGGAAAAGTATGCTGGATACTATGGGCCTGTAGGTTGAAGATGGATGCCCTAACATTACAGAAGAACTTTGGGTGACTGTCCAAGCAACAAGATGTCTCTGTCAATTCTAGAGTTTTAGAAGTTGCTTACAATACACTTCTTGTTTACTTAGGTAATATTATATCCTTGTGGGGTCTTTGGAGGATTGAAGACAGATAGTTATAGTTTTCCATAGTTAATGATAAAAGAACAATTAAATATAAAACTTTAGACTCACAAAGATAGGATAGATTATAGAGTATTTTTTTAATTTGTTATATGTAAACAGGCTAAATATTGTAACTATAATTCTTGCTTGATAACTGTTTGTGTATGTGATTTTTCTATGTTAAAGTTAAAACTTTCCTTTTGTTTAAACAGAAAAGGGGAGATGATGGGGGATTCCCCTCTGTATGCTGTGATTATGTTTTATTACCACTGGTTAATAAAGAAGCTATTTTGGGCATGTTTTAGCAGAGTAAAATCAAGCAGAAAATCTGAACAGAGATGTAGAAAGAGAGTGAGCAGAGTCAAAGAGACACCATGCAGCTGCTGAAGGAGAAAGACGCTGGATTCTTACCATTAAGCCACAGCCTTGTGTGATACATAGATTAGTAGACATGAGTAAATTCAAGATGTAAGAGCTAGCTAGAAATGTTCCTGAGTCATTGGACGAACAGTGTTATAATTAATATAGTGATTGTGTGATTATTCGGGTCTGAGCGGCCGGGAAACAAGCAAGCAGCCTCTGCCTACCATCATTGTCGTTATGTTCACATTTTTTCCTATCCAAAGGACTTTTTTTTTCCTTTTTTTTTAATTTATTTATTTAACATTTCCACATCCTCCCATCCTCCCTTTCCCTCCCCCATTGCTCTCCAGTCCTAAGAGAAGTCAGGATGCCCTGCCTTGTGGGAAGTCCAAGCCCCCCCCCCCTCTATCCAGGTCTAGGAAGGTGAGCATCCAAACAGACTAGGCTCCCAAAAAGCCAGTACATGCAGTAGGATCAAAATTCAGTGTCATTACCATCGGCTTCTCAGTTCGCCCTCACTGTTAGCCCCATTCAGAGAGTCCGGTTTGATCATATGCTTGTTCAGACCCAGTCCAGCTTGCCTTGGTGAGTTCCATTTTTGGTGGGACTGCAAACTTGTGCAACCACTTTGGGAATCAGTGTGGCAGTTTCTCAGGAAACTGTGACTCAACCTACCTCAGGATCCAGCAACTCCACAAGAGCATTTGTTCAACTATGTTCATAGCAGCACTATTTCTAATAGGCAGAACCTGGAAACAACCTAGGTGCCTCTCAATAGAAGAATGAATACAGCAGGCGTGGCATATATATATATATATACTTTAGAGTTCTATTCAGCGGTAAAAAAAAAAAATGACATCTTGAATTTTGCATGCAAATGGATGGAAATTGAAAACACTATCCTGAGAGAGCTAACCCAGACCTAAAAAAGAGGAATGTGGTATGTATTCACTCATAAGCAGATTCTATCCATAAATAAAGGACATTGAGCCTATAGTTGGTGATCCTAAATAAGAAGGTGAACCCAAAGAAAAACATATAGTTATCCTCCTGGATACTGGAAGTTGACAAGATCACTGGGCAAAAGTTGGGAGCAGGGGGGTTGGGGTGGATTGGGAGGTAGGGGAGATGGGGAAAGAGAAGGAAGAAGGGGAGGATTGGGGGGATCTTGGGGGAATGGGATAATTGAGATGGATGAAGGGTGGATTTGGGAGCAGGGAAGAAGTTATCCTAACCAAGGGAGCCATTTTAGGGTTGGCTAGAGTCTTAGCTCTAGAGGGGTTCCCAGGTGTCCAAGGGGATTTCCCCAACTAGGTCCCTGGGCAGCAGAGGAGAGGGTGCCTGAACTGGCCTTCTCCCATAGACACACTGATGAATATCTTGAATATCACCATAGATCCTTCATCTGGAGAGGGATGGAGATAGAGACAGAGACTCACATTGGAGCACTGGACTGAGCTCCCAAAGCCCAGATGAAGAGCAGAAGAAGGGAGAACATGAGGAAAGAAGTCAGGACCTCGAGTGGTAAATCCATCCACGGAGACGGTGGGACTGATCTAATGGGAGCTCACCAAAGGACTTTTAATGTTCTCATTAAACATCATAGTGGTTAACTTAAAGATATATTGTTATATGTATAGGAGACTAACATTTATTTGCACCCATACACTTAATGAATAAAGGGAAAATTTCCATATTATGCCTATATATTATCCAGTATCAATTTAGAGATTTTGTTCTAAAAGTTTTCTAATTTTTTATTAAGTAGGTTTTCTCAAAGGTGTGATATGATTAAAGTCATTTATTGACAATGAATAGTCCTGATAGTAGTGACAAGAAATGAATGCCAGTAATGTTTCTAAGTAATGACATACTATGTATTTTAATGGAAACTTGGTAATTGATCTATAGATAATAGTGAAATAAGGTAAGTGAGGAGAAAAATATTTTAAAGTTTCTAAGACTAATTAATTTTCTAAGGGTAAAATTCCTCAATTATTCTAGTTCTACAACATTCCAATTCTTTATTTTCATATATAATAAGATTAAACATGTAAAATTTTATCTGTATATGTCAAATTAATAAATTAATAAATATCATAAAATAAATTTTGCATATGTTAAATCCACATCTTATTTAAAAATAAATGTAAAAATTAGAAATTTAAATCTGAGTTTTATATATAAAAGAAAGTTATCATTTTCCATTGGATAATGAATTATTTGAATTGAAATTTGAATTAAAAAATTAACTATGAAAAAACATTCAAATTTATTTTTAATGATTAAAATTCCAATTAAAACCATAATTGGACATATAATGAATAGAATAACAGAAAGAGTCATTATCAAGTGCTGGTGAGAATTTGGGTAAACTGAATTTTGTGAAGTTAGTGAGAATTTAAGTTGGTATAACCAATTTGGAGATCGTTTGAAATCACTTTTTTAAATCTATGAATATTCCTCTCAGTTACTGTCCAAGAAGAAACTGAATGTCACTTTATTTTTTAAAACAAGTAGAGGAAGACTTTAATTTCTTTCTTGATTTCTTCCTTGACCCAGGTGTGATTCAGTAGTTGACTGTTCAGTTTCCATGAGTTTGTCGGTTTTTTGGGGGTAGTGTGGTTGATGCCTTCTAACTTTAATCCGTGGTGATCTGATAAGACACAGGTGGACACTGATATTTTTTTGTATCTGTGGAGGTTTCCTTTGCTTCCGAGTATGTGGTCAATTTTTGAGAAGGTTCCATGAGCTGCAGAGAAGAAGGTATATTCTTTCCTATTTGGGTAGAATGTTCTATAGATGTCTGTTAAGTCCATTTGCTTCATTACCTCCAATAATTCTTTTAATTCTCTATTAGATGATGGGTATTGATGTAATTAATAGACACATCTCACAGATACTCAGGAGTGAAGGAATCAAACTGCAAAGGTTATATGTGGACAATTTTATTAATGGCATTCTCAAAAAGAGATTACAGCCCAGGATGTGATAACAGTGGGTTTGCATTGAGTTCCTTGAGGTGACAGAACTTTCCTGCCTCCTGATCAGCATAAAGGTTACATGAATCTGTATGTGTTAAATCTTCAAATAAAAGCAGAACAGTTAAAAAAACAAAACAAAAACAAAAAACAAAAAAACAAGTAGAGGTTAGAAAGGAAGGAAGAAAATGGAACAAAAAACAGCCTTACTTCATTTTATAAATGTGGATTTGGGGATATTCATTCAAAACCAGAAATGTCTGAATGGAACCAAAACAAACAAACAAAAAAATTGAGGCAGCTTCTGCCCATCGAAGTGATTGGGGAACAAAGGGCTAGTAAAAATGTGCCCTGTCTTCTTCCACTAAATATGCATTCCAGTTGTACAGTATTAGTCCAAGAGATAACATCGGCTGTAGTGAAAGTCAGGTACATGTACCTCACAATGGTCAACTTTCCAAAGTACAGAAAAAGGAGATACCAAGGGCACATATTTTAACAACTGACTCAACAATCTCATTCCCCAAAGTCCTCTACAAGAAGTAGTATCTGTACGAGGCAAACAAAGAAGAAAAATGTATAAATTGTAGATTTATTCCTATAATAGAAAATAGCACTAAAAATTAATAAAATATACCTAGCCAATGACAGTGATGAAGCTTGGCACTTTAATGCTGACTGTGGAAAAAAATCTGTCACAAAAGAATAGATACAATGTGATTCTAATTATAAGAAGTGAAAAATATTGTGAAAAAAGTTATTTAGTAATACATTCATGTGTGCCAAGATCAGGAAAAGCAAATTAAGGTCTGTGGCTATCCCTTGTGAAAATAATGAAATCATGGAAGAGTGTATAGTGGGTTCTAATCAATGGAAATTAGTAAACATAGTTGTTTATTATATAAAATAGAAAGATTAAAATATTTTTATCTGAGTGATATATATGTGTGTGTGTGTGTGTGTGTGTGTGTGTGTGTGTTCAAATGAATGACAAGTCAACTCAAAGGAAACAGGACATTTGTTTCACTAGAAAGCCTTGCTCTCTTAGTATTTAAGGGTTATTTTGTCCTGAAATTTAATAATCATAGGAGACAGAGGCTTCACCAGGGAGGAAATACAATTATTATTATAAAAAATAATTGTTCACATAGTTTAAAAGTGACCTCTGTTAACATTTTCCATGGCACTTCTACTGTACAAATCATTGACAGGCCCTGTGAAACTTTGTGGAATCGTTTTCTTTGCTGGGGGCTCTATTGCACTCACTATGCTTCTCCATAAATCAGAAAATCATTTGAAAATCATCCCTTTAAGTAGTCATTTTTGAGTACTTGCTACATACACAACATCAAGGTATGAATTTAGAATAAATGCATCTGATTTCATCACAGTTTAGATTATGGAAAATAGGCTATAGAGCTTTCAAATACTAAACAGCAAAATGAAGCTAAACCACATGTATCAGATGTGAAGAATTCAACAATGAGACAGAGCCCGTTTCATCTCCTTGTCAAACAAGATCATGGCATCAGATAATTGGGAAATTCAATTTGTGCTCTGTAGCTGACATGTCTGATCCCACCAGACACACTTTTGAATTTATTATCTCTGTGATGGAAAGTCCCTGGGCATGTTGAAGGTCTGTTAGGTCAAGCGCCACTGCATGTCTTACTGTTTCTGCTTCAAGGGTTTGTTTTTTTTTTCCAATTTCATGGAAACTTACTCATCCTATACATGGCCAAAAATCTGATGTTATTGGTAACACTCCTATGTTCCTATGTAAGGTTTCTATGTTCCTGGCAACATAAGAAGCAAAGACAGATTTCCCCATAGTCCTGTCCTTCAGAGGTATATTTATGTTTATTTATAATATTCCCCTAAGGAGGTCCATAGCTTTGAGCTCAGCTTTCTACGCCAATATCCAGCTTATTAACAAACTCATTATTTCCTTTCCCCCACTTCTTCTTTGTCTCTTTTCCTACTAGTGATTTTGGTGATCAGCTACCAAGTGAGCTAGGCACTCTCTAGTCTTGCCTCAGGAACAATTAAATTAAATAAATGAATAAATACATAAGTAATAAAATAATGACAAATTACAACAAAAATGAGTCTTTTTATTGAAAGAGGTGCATAGCCTATCATCAAATATCATTACCTTCTGGGAATGAAGATTTTTATCTATTATGCCTGTAGATCGGAAGCTGAGAAAGTAGGATTGCCCAGAATTCAATACCAGATTGGTCTACAATGAGTTTCAAACCATCCTGAACTACAGTATGAGACCATGTCTCATATGAAATAATAAATGTTATCACTGAAAAACAACTGAAGAGGGACTACCCTAGTGACTCAGTAACCACGAAAATCTCTTTCAGCTTGACTTTGTTAGTAATTTGGGGAAGACTAAGAACAGACTAGGACTATAGACTTTGACTTCAGTGATTAAAGCAGAACCATTGAAAATGAAGAAATGATGCTCCAAAGAATAAAACCATCAAATAATTAAGTAGTCTAAATGCTTTCTGGAAAAACAAAAGACACATTCAAAACAAATGGATGCTACACCAAGTAATCAGAATAAATTTTCAGATTGGAGCTACAGGAAAACATTTGACTTCTAATAGCCTTCTAATGACATTTATGTGCAAAAACAACTTAGAAGGTGTTGGTAAACACACTGAAGGGTTTTCTTGTTTACAATAGGCTTATGGCATATTACAGTTATGACTACTTTATATGAAAGCCAAGGCTCATAAAAATCTAAGTATGAATCTTAAAGTCAGATATCCCATAACCTTTACATAAATATACAAATTTAGAGAGTGGAATTCCAATACACACAATTCTAACTACCAGGCTGAACTTGAACAAACTTTACTGAAACATGTATAATGGATAAAACATTGGGAAAATCCAGATCACGACAAATGTAGGCAGGTTTACGCTGCCCAGTGCTAGAAAGTATTAGTAGTAAGGATAATAGACCATATAAATAATTCTCCAGTGTTCTATTATTAGAAATGTTGGGTGGGCACTAATTAAGACAGAGCCAGTCAGTGAACGTGACTGTTGAGTGGAAGAGTACATTCAGTATTTATATATAAACTGGATGTTCTGTTCACCTTTATATTTTTACATTTATAATCTTTATCACTGACCATGAAATTCTTTCACTGGTATGACATTCATGTCAAGATATGTT
Source organism: Microtus oregoni (assembly GCF_018167655.1). NCBI lineage: Eukaryota > Metazoa > Chordata > Mammalia > Rodentia > Cricetidae > Microtus > Microtus oregoni. The sequence continues at coordinate 55,753 of NW_024544263.1, read as the reverse complement.
AAACAAACAATTGGCTAAATTTACAATGAAAGAAATATTTTATTTCTTTTCAATCAAAGACTGCTGGTACAATGTAAGCTTTGTTTTAATGTTTGTTTTTAATCTATGTATTGCCCTTTAAGTCTTAGGCATAAAAAGTAAATTTCATAAGGCCTATGACCAGAATTGGAAGAAATTTGTTTTGTGTGTGTTACATGCTTTTCAAACACTTTGCAACAACATTTATTGCATAACTCCTGCAAATTCACAAAAAGGAACTGCTTTCTGATTTCAAAAATCAAAGGAGTAAGAACATGTCCTGAACTTGATCTTCTTCAACTGATAGTAAGTGTTAAACTCTGAATTACAAATTTTCCTTCTCCCTTATTCTAACTTCCTTTTAGCCTTATGTTGTCAGCTCTAGGAAAAAGATGAAGATGAAAAGGAGCTGTATCTTCTGGCTGTATTCTACCCTTTATAACATATTTTCATGATTTATCCTTCACTAGAGTTTACTTGTTGAATTTTCAAGTTTACATTCAGAAGGGCTGAATAAATTCTTTACATTTCAAAAAACTGCATTCAGGTTTTTGGGAGTGCTCTAGGCATCTCCCTCTGTCCTATTAGATTCTGGGAGACTCCATCCTGTGGCTTTATGTCACTCTAAGCCTCCCCTAGAATCTGTCAGATTCCACAAAAGCAGATGCTTCATATGGAACATGATATAATGACTCAATAAAGTCTCTCTCTTGATCTTTCTTATTTTCTTTCTTTCCCTCTTTTTCACCCTCTTCCCTTTCCACTCTCTCAAGCATGCAGGATTCATTTCCATACCACTCTGTAGTAGAAGCACAAGGTTTACAATGGAGGGCTCACTGTAATGGGGAACAAGATTGTAAATTAGCACATAGCACATTCACATAATGGTTCAACTTCACTTAAAAATGATTAGGGTTTTTTTTAACTTTGTTAATAAAATAAGCTATAGTATAACATACTAGTGAAGTAATGTATAGTTTTTCTGTTGATCACACACCACAAATACCATAATTTATATTCTAAGGGTCTATGTGGCTTTTGGGAATATACAGTGAGTGATTGGATGTACAAATGATAAATTGACTTTTGTAATTCAAGTTCTTATTGTGTCAAATATTTTCCCATGTATTCCAAGTATTTTTAAATATATACTTAAAGAGAATAAGGATTTTTTTTCCATCAGAACCTTAAGAACATACCACACTAGTGTTCTTGAAAACTCTTACCGAAGTTGGATGTATTTTCACCATGGGATATATGCAATATAATAATCAAGACCATGTTCATAATTGGATATAGTTGAAGTACATTTGAAAATACTATGTAATTTGACAGTCTATGGGATAGTTTAGTATAAAATGTTGTAAGAGTATCAAAGTAAAGAGTAATTCTACCTTAGAGACTTTATGAAATGTATCACATAGGATATCAAATTTTCTATGGGTTCCAAATGATGATCAAAAGTTTGGCAGATTGAAACACTGGGGAGGAACATTCAAAGTCTACGAAGAACACCTAAAAGTATAACAAGGAGATGAGAACATGAATCAGTAGAAGAAAGAGAACGACTAAAAGCAGACATCCTTGTAGTTCAAGTTAAGGAAATTAAGCTTGAGACAAAGGGATAACAGAATGAGTTTTAAGCATGCAGGGTTCAATACAGAATTATAAAGTTTATCACAGGGCAAGAGAGATTGTTCCATGATTTAGAACATTTACAGTTCTTGTGGAGGACCCGGATTCAATTCCCAGAACCAATGTAGTGGCTCATAATCATTCATTTATCAAGTCCTAGGGGGATCTGATGCTCTCTTCTGGCATCCATAGAAAATAAATACTCATGTCGTCCATATGCACACATGCAGCAGGCAAAACACTCATACACATAAAATAATAGCTTGTTTTTAAAAAAGAAGTCAATGACATATAGCATTGTTTGAACAAAAGGATTGAATATGAGAAGGACTATATTACACGTGACACTATAAAAAAAATCAGGTTACCCATTATAGGACACACCTGAGAAAATGTTTTCACCATTTAAATATAAAATAAATAATTACTTATATGTTGATACTTTCTTTGCACTCCTGTCACACATACAGGAATACAAACCTACACATGTGCTAAGTTAAATTTTTACTTCTACTTTCTATTGTCAGTTCATTCAATGACATTATATCTGCTGACTACTGCTATTTCACTTTTACTTTGGGGACTACCTAATTTACAATCACCATTGTACAAGTTTTCTGTTCTAACCCTCTATATTAATATGTTTTATCACCATGAAACAGGTAACCAAAGTATTCACAAGTTTCAAATCATTAATCAACTATATTTTATATAGTTTTTCATTGTCCCATTTATTTGGAATTATCTAATCTTATTAAATACTCCTGTTTCTCGGAGGGCTTTAAAGAAAAAAACCTTAAAAACTGAATGTCTCATTTCATGGTTCAAAAGAGAATTAAAGTGTCTGTATAAAGGAAAGGCCAGAATCGTTAACTTCCAAACAGGACTGGTAACCAACTAAAATAAAATGAAATAGAGGAATGAACCAAACATTCTAAACCCATTAGGATGCAGAGAACAAGAGATCATGTGGTATCTAACCGAACTGATAAATTTACAACATGCTTCCTGCACCTGAGGATCAGGGATCATTGCAGAAGAGGTGGGTCAGCAGATATGGAAGCTGATTAAAGATAGGCTGATCATCCGGAAGCCTGTGACTGTCCATTCCCAGACTCGATGCCGGAAAAGCACTTTGGCTTGATGGAAGGGCAGGCATATGGGCATAGGAAAGCGGAAGGGTCTGCCAATGCCACAATGCCCGAGAAGGTGACCTGGATGAGAAGAATGCGGATCCTGCGCCGCTTCCTCAGGAGATACCGTGAATCCAAGAAGATTGATCGCCATATGTATCACAACCTTTACCTGGAGGTCAAAGGGAATGTCTTCAAAAACAAGCGGATTCTCATGGAGCACATCCACAAGCTGAAGGCAGACAAGGCCTGCAAGAAGCTCCTGGCTGACCAGGCTGAGTCTCGCAGGTCTAAGACCAAGGAAGCAAGAAAGCGCCAGGAGGAGCGCCCCCATGCCAGGAAGGAGGAGATCATCAAGACTCTGTCCAAGGAGGAAGAGACCAAGAAATAGAGCTTCCCTCGAGTCTGTACAGAGTGGGCTGCCTGTGGTCTCAGGTGGATCAGTCATTAAAATAAAACAAGCCTTAAAAAAAATAGAAGAAGAGAAGGTGGGACAAGTGTAAAGAACCAGAGGAACAGGAAGTTTCCTGTGATATTGTGTCTCCTGGAAATGTCAAACAAACGACACCCATTACGTCTCATCAACAGAGCTGCCTAGACAAGACCCGAACAAGCAAGATACCAACGATGATGTTATTATGGAAGGGAGAAAGCTCATGAGGCTTTAACCGTAGGGAATTCACTACAGGCAACTGATGAATGCGAGAGAAAGAAAATGGTCTTTACTAGGGAACAGTGCCCAAATTAGTTATCTAAGACTAGTCCATCATTTCTGAAAGCATGTATATATACACAGGAACATCATGTGAATCAAGCAGGTTATATTTTGGAATGTGTGTGTGTGTGTGTGTGTGTGTGTGTGTGTGTGTATTCATATGTAATAACAATTAATGAAGAGGAGGCCATGAATCTGAGAGAGGGCAAGGGGTAAGCATGAAAGGACTGGGAGAAAGGAAAGAAAAGAGGGAAGGATGTAATTATAATTTCAAATATTTTTAAGAGATAAATTCAGCATTTTGTTTATTCAGTTTACCTTTAGATATCAATTACTTTCCTATACTCAAGTAGTAGGTGTTTAAAAGTTTCTTCACAGTGGTCAATAGAATGCAAAATCATACATGTGGGCTTGGTATGTGTGATCTTTTGAAATACATTCTGTTGATTTTAATTAACATATATGGTGTAATGGTCAGCTATTACATATAATGAGAACATGGATTTTCTTTATAATTATTTTCAGAAAAAGCATTTTCAAAATAATTTTTAATAATTTCCTTAGATTTGCTTTTATTTTTTTTAATACTGAATAATAAGCACTATCTGACTGCATTGTCCTAAAAGCCATGCAGTATCTAACTTTGCAGTTTATATATGAAACCTACTCATGATAAATAGTAAGTGCAGAATTAATGTCCTTAGGCCCAGTATGGGACTGATTTTCTCTCTACTTCCCTTTTTACCCCTTCCTATCTCCTTTGTTCCTTTTCTCATTTCCCCTTCCCTATTCTTCTCTTTTCTCACACTTGGTCAGAATCCAACTTAGTTCAATTCGGTGTACTGAAAATAAGTATTTGGTGTGGTTTCAAGTTAGCAACTGCTATTTTGAGAAGGAAACCATATTCCGTCCACAAATATTTGTGAAATGTTTATTTATGCAATGATGTTAACGAGACAATAGAATCAAAACAGTAGACAAGAAAAACATGAAAATGCTCTCCTGGATCCTCCAGTTTATTACAGGGTATAGGAAATGAAAAAAAAAAACAACCTCACAATATATGTGATATAGAAAGAATTTTAAAATACACTAATATAGACAGAGCACAGAATACACAGAAAATAAAAGAGAAATATTTGGATTTCCTAATTCAAGTAAGAATCTGTGTGAAAGTTCAACAAAACTGGGAACTGTATGAGGAAAAGTATTCAACCCTACAACAGAATGAGCATTGTTTATCCAAAACTAAAAGCTTCTAATGAGATCTCCTGAGATGAGATCTGACCTCCCTTTCTGTTCTGTAACGAAAACTGTAAGACACAGTTTTTCCCTATCAACATGCTGTGCAAAGATAAGGAACTTAATAATAGACGGTGCTGTTAAGAGAAAACTTGCTCATAGCTTCATGATATATGGGATTTGACAATATGCTACTATGTTTATATTTGTCCCTATGGATTCTTATGTACATATATAGCATATTTTAATGCATTTTTGTTGTTTTTAGAGACAGGATTTTTCTATAGCTTTGGAGACTTGTAGAACTCACTTTGAAGACTAGGTTGGCCTCGAACTCACAGAGATCTGCCTGTCTCTGCCTCTCAAGTACTGGAATTAAACTCATACGCAACCACCGCCTGGCATGAATAGCATATTTTTTAAAGTACACATAAAAAACTGCTAAAATTAAAAAAAAATAGGGGGACACAAACTTGTGATCTCAGTCCTTGGAGGTTCAATGGTGTCCTCAGCTATAGAGCGAGTTCAGTACCAGCCTGCATTGCATGGGCTTTTAGCTCAAAACAGAGCAAGTGCCTGGTGTGGCACATCAGGGAAACTGGGGTTTGAGTTAGACTCTGCCTCAAACCACACCAGAACACAAGGTAAACTAAACTAAATCAAATATTAGCAAAAAGATTGTAAAATCAGTTCCATCTATGAATTGAAATGGTATAAATTAATATACTAAAGAAACTTCTTGCATGTCAACTTTCATTTGCCCATTTAACTTGTATGTGATCAACGATGAGTTAAAATGAGTTAGATAATTAGAATTTCAAGAGCACTTCATTTGTCTCTTATTCCTGAAAAATCCTTTATACAAAAGGATTATAAATACACACACCAACCATTTATCCATCCATACCCTCCATATTTAGTCTTCTTTCTTTAGCAGCTAGACTCAATGCATGGTCCAAAGAGGACCTGTAGAGTGTACAACATCAGACAGTTTTCTATATCACTAAATTTACAGTTTGGGAGAAAAGCTAGTCCATGGTGGTAAATACAAACAGCATATTGAGAAAGCAGATAAAGAGGATGGGGACAATTAAAAGACTCCTCAATGGGGTTGATCAGGGGAGGGGGAGGGAAATGGAGGCGGTAGCAGGGAGGAGGCAGAAATCTTTAATAAATAAATAAATTTAAAAAAAAGGAAAAAAATAAAAATTGCTTTTAATGTATTCATTTAAAATATTCTAAAGAAAATATTTAGACAAACTCTGAGCTTGAAGAAAAAGAACATTAAAATAAACATTCCTAGGGTTGTTGATATACCTCAAGGTTATAGCACTTTCACAGTATTATTGATGCCCTGGGTTTAGGTGCCAGACACACACAAGGAAAGAAAAGTAAGGCAAATGGGGGTGTAGAGGAATGGAGAGAGAGAGGAGGAAGAAACAAAGGAAGGAAGGAAGGAAGGAAAACAAAAAGACATTTTTAAGCTTGCTCCTGATTTTTTCTGTTTTGGAAACTATACATCACATTGTAGTCTCAATGATAATACTGGATCTGTGGGTGCTGCTCAGCGATAGATCACCAGACAAATATGCTTGAGGCACTGAGTTCTGCTTCCATACAACAACCACACACAAATACACACATACAACACACTAACCTATTTTGCATTTTATGAAGGAATTTCTCATAGTTGAATTACAAAAATAAATCAGAAATACTAGTATATAATTTGCATGAAAACCAAATAAAATTTTAAAGTATTTTCAACACGCTTTGTATGAAATTTCACGTAGATAAATAGTTCTATGTCTATGTTGCTTCTGTCCAGACAATAATTGTTATTATTTCATAACCAATTTCACCATTTTAAGTTGTAATTTCCAATAATTGCTAGGAAATATATTTTGTTCACTAACACTTGACTAATGCTATAAGATGTAAAGGTCAAATTTCATTACAAGAATGAGACAAAGATAAAGCAAAATACTGTTTTCTGCTGATGTTAACAATAATTGTCTTTGGTACTGCATGAATAAATTCATTCAAAGTAATTTTTACAGAAGAAAAACTGAAAATTTACCATATGATTAAAGGAAAGTATAGTTGTTCTTCCTGTGTATTTGTTATGTATTTTAAAATAATTTTTTACAGTAGTTGTAAGGATTTCTTGGATTTATTTGTTTTATTAAAATATAATGAGGTTATATAATCTCGTATTAACACTAAAACTTAAAATTTGATTGGAAAATACATTCAGATTAGAAGTTCATTAGATTAAAAAGTGAGTTTTTGTTTTACAAAATGATGCTTTTAAAATTATCTATAGACATATTTAAATACCCAAATACCAGAGTACTTTTATGTATATATCAGTACTGCGGTTTGCTGGCATGAAGGGTTAGGAGAACTGTCAAAAGAGAAATACGGAAATTATCAAAGTAGGACCTACAGAAGACTCTTTTGGCATTGGAAAACAGAAGCAATCCCTTCAGACATCTGGACTCAATCTGTTCATATATTTTTGATTTTAAAGTAAATCTCTGCTTTATGAAATAAAAATTAGGATAATGCAATGTTAGCCAGCTTGCTAGTTTTTCCTGAGTTCATCCAATGGATTAAAACCTGTTACAAGCTGCTTGCATAGATAGCTCCAAAGTGGTTGGACTGAGGAGTTTTATTTTATTAAAACTTTTCATCAGCCAATGAAAATCTAAAAAATAAAATTTCAGTGATACAAAATATATACTACACCCTGTGAAATGGATGTGAATAATTTGTCAGGGGAATCTGTATATAGGCTGTGACGAAAGTGATAGGCTACACACATTACTGCACAAAATGAAATACTGCAAAAAGCATATCAGTAGTCAAAACCCAACCCCCCAAAGTTCATTATCATATGTGCAATCATTTTTAAACATCAAAAATATGTTTGCAAAATTTGCTTATCAAGATGAGATGGAGAAATCTATCCCATATATTAAAAACAGACAAATATGACATTAATTTGGGAATTTGAAATAAAAAGTAACTCTACGTCAACAGCTTGATGATATTTGCATCATTACAGATGCACAAATTGTAGTTTCATAGTCTAAACATTTCCCAGTAGCAGGCCTTTTGAGTTCTTTACTTACTCCTTTAATGAAATGAATTAGTGTCTTAATTGTGGCATATGGTACATAGTCTGTACCATTTTCAGTATTTTATTTTGGGGAAATGGGATGACTATATCAGAAGATGTGCCCCTATTAGCAGGAATGTTTTGTTATCTTATTTTATTTAATAATGTGCATCAAAATTCACATCTAAAGTCTAAATGTGATACCGTATGGAAAATTCTTGGCTTAATGTTTGCCATGTCATAATACTTCCACAAGATTAATTTTTAATTATTTATAAATGAAATAATTAAGTTATGTATATTGCAGAACCCATCAGGAAATTACATGAGTCTCTATTTCTATTTGGACAATCTGCTTATGTGAGAGAAATATTCAGCTCATTTATCCTTTGTCAAATGCCTTCTCTGTAAACATTCTAGTCTGCTCTACAAGTATTCTGGCTTAGAAGAACACTTGTTTCTTTTACTATGCACATGATAGATGTTTAATTATTATTTGTTTACTACATTAGGAAGAAATGACGAAAATATTCCTTGTTAACTGAAGGGTAACTTCAGTCTTTACCCTGCCACACACAAATTGTAGAAAAAAAAATGACTATCAGTCAAATGAATATAATTTGGGGTATTCAGGTAATTATGTTGATTTCTTAATTGGGTTACCAATCCCCAGAAGCTGAATTTGGACCTAATCAACACATCCTTTCAATCCTTAATTTCCACATTAATCTTCCTGAAAATTTGTTCTTATATCCTTCTAGAGCCTTTATCTCCCTAATTAGGACAATAAATCTGATATTCACAGCAGCAAGGTGCAGAAATGATATTATTTGGTTTAGAAACAATATATATACACAGATTTATACATATATATGTACACACACATATTTATTTCCCTGATTCCTCATAAAAGGGATCATGGGTGTTAAAATACAGTACTATGACCTATAAAATTAACCTAGGAATTCAGTTATTCCCCATTTTCCCAAAGAGAAAATATACTGCTTGCACGGCCAAGGAAAGTTTGAAGGACAAATGTGGATACATAAAACTTTCGGACCTTATGTCAACAAAACAAAAATGCTTTTATGACATGATAAGAAATTTCAAGCTATTTTTACATGTGATAAATTGTAGCTAAAAATATTAGAAATGAAGAGGGTTTTTCTGTTTATGAAATAACTGTAGTCATTCTTTTTTAAATAGTTGAGATGCCATTTTCTTCTTTGTTTTAAAAAATATGTTTACATTATCTAATATCTTACTTTAGAACACACCATCTCTATTTCCACTTACAGGATTTGAGATAAAGGACCTTGATTATTTATATTATTCATTAAAATTTTATCCTATGCTATACTTATTTGCTTGCTAGTAAGAAAACTGCTGTTTTTATTTCCCCCTTGTTGTTTATATGCGATTTGTCAATTTAATAACATGACTCTGTAATATTTTATGCATGTATATGTATACGTCTGAACTATAAAACTCTCATTGACAATAACATCCAACAAATATCAAAAATCCAAAATCCTGTTTCAAGAAGTACCTTAGTCAATGTGTTCCTTCAATTTGTCCATTAATATCTTTAGGTGATCTCATAGATCTACAACTACCAGGTATATCTCCACCAAACATCATTCAAAGCAATCAGCTGAGAATATTTTTTTTAAATTAAGAAATGTTATAATATAATTAAAGAGACTTTTTAAAGACATTCTCTCATATAAGAAGAGATATCTTTCATTACTATAGCTTTAAGTTACTTGAGGTAGAACAGTTGTCTATTCATACACTTATTCATATTTCATTCATTTGCTCGCTGAGTCTTTATTATATTCAAATGAACTCTACAATGTATATCTGTAATATAAATGGACTTATACATACAAGTAATTTCAAAAAATAAACATTCAGTGATTATATTTAGGAAGGAATAAGAGAATGAATAAAAGAAACATACTGCAGCGAAAGCAAATTTAGGAGCATGAAAGCACTGGTGCCTATAATAGAGAAGGGATAGCAGTCATGAGGAGATGCTTTATATGGGAGTAGATAATTAGTTCCATTTGGAACATGTAATTTGGAGAATGATGGGGAGGGACACATAATGGGAGATGTTCTGTAGGTGTAATGATATTAAGAGGGAAAAATTCAATTATAACTCCGCCAAATTATATCAGCTGTGTCCAAACCATATTGATTGCTTGGGTGCATAGCTGATGTGCAGTGTAATGGACAAGCATGTGCCTAACCTCTCTTTCAACTATAATTTATTTGTTTGCTTTGGTGAAAAATATGAAGGATGACATAGCAGAATCAGGCTGTACATGAGTTCTCGCTCATATTTGTCTCACTGTTCTTGTGGCTCTCATTCTACAAATTGATGAGACTGTTTCATGTGCAAGTGATTTATTATGGTAACTACAGATATTAAAATACATCATAGACATGAAAGCAGTTGGAAGTGATGAACCAGTCTGCCCCCATCTTAGATTTAAAAGCTGTATTATATCAAGAACAAACTATGGTCATTCCCATTTATGATCAAACCTCTGTTTCTGAAGGATTAGACTATGCCCCACCTGTAATCTTAAATACAAATAGTTCTGTACTCCTGTTCCAGGAAATGGCGACCATTTCTCGGTTTCAAAAAGTTATTATAACAACACTACCTTTGTTTCAAAAGGTTGTTCTAACTTTCTCTTTTTATGTGTACCTTGTTATGATCACTTTACAATCATGTCTTTGTTACAGCAGGCCATTATGGCTAACTTCTTTTCCTCCAGTAACACCAATTTTTTTGACCACCAAATTCTTCATTTAGAAATTACCTACACCTAAACAACAACAACAAAAAAAAACAAAAACAAACCAAAATATCCCTGTCTTCTTTGTCCAGTGTTGATCTATTGAACACTGCTTCTAGTGTAAGACAGTCCATGTACCCGAATAAAAATGTTTGCTTTAATTAATTGCTTGCTTGAATTAATTTGGTCATGATGATTTGGGTCAGTGGTCTTTCTCTTTGCAACTTTGTGATTAATAGAAGATTGAAAATTGTTGAAAAAAATGGATGATTCTGTGATGTTACAACTTTCAAAAACATGAACTTCTGCTAAATCCCTGAGTAAAAAAGAGCCTTGAGTACATATGTAGCTAAGATAATAGAAAAATTAGATTCCTGGGGATTGATTTTTTAAATACTCACATAATTCAATCATAAGCTACTTTTCTGGCCCGAATTTTGGAATTTTCCCTTAAGCATTGAACATTTCAGAAATATAAAACTGCCCTAGTATTTATCAAGGCATCTTTCAGCTGCATCCCTTTAAACTTTAGCACATACTAATCCCTTTCAACTGCAATGTAAACCCTACTCTTCACTACCATCAACCCTATTGTTAATCATTGAAACATTACCCACTTACTTCCTACTATACGGAAAGCTGTTCCTTTCCTTAAATGACAGACTTTCCAGTTTAGATCAGTAAGCACAATCCAATTTGTAAAGGTTACTTACTACTGCAAGTAGGATATTCAATGTTTTATACTGCATACTATACTAGATTATGAGCTCATGAAATGTTTTATCTGTTTTATCATTTTCCTATCTCCACACCTAATTCAAACACAGGCATACAATAGGTGACTAATAGAAGTTTCTTAAGTGAATGGTTAAACCATCAGTTTTGAGGACAATGTAATACTAAACTTTAATAATTATCTATGATGATATAAATATGATGTGTGAAGAAAGCAAATGGAGGGACTGAAGAGATGGCTCAAAGGTTATTGGCAATTATTGGTCTTGCAGAGAAGCAAGGTTTACTTCCCTGCACTCACATAGCAGTTCAAACCCTCAGTAAGTCTAGTTCCAAGGTGTCTGCTTATCCTCTTTTTGTCTCCTTGGACAATTGGCGTGAGAAGAGCACACTTTATTAAATTCAAGCATATACTCATACACATAAAATACAAATAATTCTCTTTAAAAATGCTAATGGAATCCTAACAAGGATATCATCCTAAATTTATTATAGTCAGACATGTAGTCAAATGAACTGTTTTCTACTTGCTGTGGGGATAATGCATGTTTTTTATTATTTATTGTATAATACTCATTATAAATTATATAAGCAACATATACACACATTGCAATATGCATATTGTAAAGATACTTTAAATTTAGTATAAATAGATAAAGAAATTGTATTATTTTAAGATGTTTAATCCATTCCCAAGCAAGAGGAGTAGGAAAATATTATCATTATAATTATATTCTCACTTCTCAAGCAATAGATTGAAACAACTGTGATTTAAGTATATATGTATGTGTCTGTATATCTACATAGGCATATTCTTATATGCTAATATATTAAAATATTTCACTCTAATTTAATGAAAAATAGACTACATATTATTAAACGTGTAAGTACTCAAATGTGAATAAGTAGCAACCAATTGCTATAATATGGACCAATTGGCCAATTGAGAAGTTATATATTTGCTCACATATCAATTTCTCTTCCATCGTAAAGATGTGGTTCATATTAAAATTTGACACTAAGATGCCTGCAATATCAATGCAAATAGAATTCATAAGGTGAATGGTTCCAGTGGTTGCTGTTACAAATTTGATTGTAACTATTGGGTTCAATTCAAAAGTCTATTTAGGCTCAGTCATTAGTAGTGCAGAAATGAATGTCTGGTGGTATATGGCTTTAATTCCTGCACTCAGTGGATAGAGGCAACCAGATCTCTGTGAGTTGAAGGCAATTCTGGTTTACATAGACAGTTTCATGCCAGACAGGTTTGAGGTACACTTTGGGACCCTGTCTCAAACAAAACAAAACAAAACAAACAAAAAAGGTTTCAAATTTCTAGACCACCCAGTTTCTTAGAAAGAAAGGAACTTCCTATTTTTTCTAGCTTATCTGATATTTCAAGTATCTTATTGCGATAGCTCAAACAGAACGTTTAAAGGAAATTCAGTTAGAATAAGGAATTATATTTTCTAAGGCATGATCTCCAATTTAGATCTATTTAATACTCAGATACTAGTGATGACAACTGATTTGAAACACACAAATATACAGGCTTGTGTTTGAAAAAAAATGAGAACTTATCTCTTAAAAGGAATGATGCTAAAAGGGTCGTAATATTCCAGTTTCAGAAACCAATCTTAACTCATCAACATTTCCATCCTGTGTGGTTAAAAAAATACGGGATATACAACTAGTTTCTATATTGGAACCCAAGGTATTTTAACTACAGGAGGAAATAAGGAGGAAAAGACAAAATATTTGTATAATGTTACAGGAATCAAAACAGTGAGCTGTGGGCACACATTGAGAGCAATAGTAAAATAAATGGTTGAATCTAAAGAAAAGAAACTTTGAAAACCACTTTACATTATGTAGAATTTGGATGCTGGAATCTTCCAGTTCTGGAACTGAGGAGAAAAACAACTGGTGAACTGAGAAAGAAAGTATCTTTTAAAATGCAAAACGCCAAGCAAAGTGATTTCCTGACAGTTGAAATAGGGGATTCCCAACCCTTTAATTTATCAAGAGAACCAAGTTGACATCAAAGGAAGGGAGAGAGAGTGGGAGAGTGGAACAAGCAACTGTGATCCTTCCGGATGCAACCTCTCAGCACTCTAACCCATTTCCAGTACTTAAAAATGAATTTTATCCAAACAGACGAGTAAAGTTTCCATGAAGGGCAACATGCCCATCTCTTCCATTTAATTGGAGATAATTGTGTTGAAATGAAAATGTGTTTTAAAGAAAGAAAAAATGACTGGTTATAGACACTTCCACATCCTTATAAAAATATTTACTTAAATGTATAGATGCAAAAATAAAGGGGTTCATGGATGCATAGCAAACATTCTCTTGAAAGAATTATGGGGATCATAATGACAGGGAAGCAGTAGTATGGAATAGGGTTACCAAGAAAATGTATGCTAACTTTGCCTTTACCTCCCACCCCCTTTTCTCAGAGGTTTAGAATCCTCAAAAGGTTCACAGGTGGAGCTGGGTGATTAGATGTTAGAAAACTGTGCTTTATTTATTTTTGGCATATTGTAGTGAACTGAATTTAAATGAACTGCAGGAAACTCGGGGCAACATCCAAAATCAATGACTAAGGAACTGGGAGATCTTAATCTGTGTAAAACTTAAGAACAAAATATGCAATTTAGGGCTGTGCTAATTAAAGGAAAGAGATAACACTAAAAATAACTGAATGGTGCTAACTTCAGCAGGCAGCAGAAGAGGTCTGCCACAAATGGATCTTTTCAGGAGGGGTGGTCTGTGTGTGTGTGTGTTTGTGTGTGTGTGTGTGTGTGTATGCATGAGAGAGGGGGAGAGAGACAGAGACAGAGAAAGAGAGACTGGAAAGGCAGAGAGAGATTGGTGAGGCAGAGGGAGAGAGAGACTTAATTACACAAAGGAGGAACTGAAGAAAAGAGATTAAAGAAGTGCTTCAGAATGGGGAACCATTTGAGAGGCAGTGATGAGGATCTTATCCTGATAATTGAAGCAGCTTTAATGAGGCATGTTGCCAGAAAACCCACTACAGGGTAAATACCTCTCTGGTGTCAAGGAGATAGATGCACATCAAGTTAGGGAGGAGAACAGCAGTGGGGCATATCACCAGAACAAAGAGGGGTGAGTCAGGATTTGGGTGCTGATATAAATAGCTTTAGGTGTACTCTTACTCAGCATGCTTTCTTTGTCCTGTGGTGGTTTGTAAGAAAATGACCCTTATAGGGAGTGACACTATTAGGAAGTATGGCCTGTTGGAAGAAATGTGGGGGTGGGCTTTGAGGTCTCATACATGCTTAAATTATGCCCAGTGACATAGTTAATTCTGAGGACTGCAGATCAATATGTAGCACTCTTAGCTCCTTCTCCAGCACCATGTTGGCCTGCATGCCATCATTTCCCACCATGACAATAATGGACTAAACCTCTGAACTGTAAGCTATCCCCAATTAAATGTTTTCAGTTATAAAAGCTGCCGTGGTCACGGTGTATCTTCACGATAATAGAAGCCTAAGACACCTGCCTTACTTTGATTCATTTTGCCTTATTTCTCTGGGTGGAATGTACTTGAGACTGATTCTGTCACTATTGAAAGACAGATGAATAATTACATCCACTTTAAAATGCAGATGCAGTGTAAGCTTCATCTTACACTCTGTGTAGCATTCAGCGCCATTACCTGGTTGGTAGTTTGTCAAATTGACACAAGTTATGATATTTGGGAAGAGGGAACCGCAACTGAGAAAATATCTCCATCAGAGTGGATTACAAGCAAGTCTGTGAGGTCATTCTCTTGATTTATGATTGCAGTGAGAAGATCCAAACCACTGTGGGTGGTGTCATTTTAGGAAGTTGGTCTTGGGTTTTATAAGAAAGCGGGCTGAGCAAGCCATGAGAATCAACTGAGCACAAAGTATTTCTCTATGATTCCTGCTTCTGCTCCTGCTTGAGTTCCTGTCCTGACATCTCTCAGTGATGGATTAGGCACCCCTGAAGTTGTAATATAAAACCAACCATTTCCTCTTCAAGTTGGTGTTTGTCTATTTTATCTCACTATAGAAAAACAAAGTAGGACAGGCATCATAAATCTTACTAGCGAATTAAGGAATAGTGGAAGCTATTAGGACACTGATAAGCTCACAGATTTAGTAAAACCAATGCATCCTTTATAACACATTATAAATACAATTTAAATAGATTAACAAGTTTCAGAAAAGCAGTACTCAACACTGAGCTTCCAAGATGCATTTAATAAGGTTAGAGAAACCATGCTCTACTATGACTCAAGTCCTGTGCTTGTTTCTGGTTTTTCTTTTTTCTTTTTTTAACAACTAAACTTCAATCATTCTATTCCTTTTCCTGATGTAATCTTTTATGGTTAAAATAATGAATGCAACATATAAATTACATACCTGAAATAATTATACTACTATCACAATAAAAATATTTACCGAGAACTCAATATTAGCAAGAAATTTATCTTAGTCATTTATTTGTCTCTTTCACTTTGCTGCATATCGCCTCAATTGAGTGCTCCTTTTCCCACAGAATCTGGGGATTGTAATGACTTCCTATTTGTCACATCTTCTATTATAGCCATCCTCTGTGGCGGTTTCAATTGGTTTGGCACCCATAGATTTATGTGTATGAATGCTTGACCCATAGGGAGCGGCACTATGTGAAGGTGTTGCTTTGTTGGATTTTTTTTTTGTGTGTTGTGGCATTCTTGAAGGAATTATGTCACTGTGGAGGCAGATTGCTTCTTGTTGCCTGCAGATCAAGAAGTAGAACCCTCAGCTTCTTCTCCAGCACATGTCTGCCTGCATGCCACCATGTTTCGTCATGACGATAAAGACTAAAATTTTGAAACTGTGAGCCAGCCTCAATTAAATATTTTATTGTACAAGAATTTCCATGGTCGTGGTGTCTCTTCACAGCAATAGAAACCCTAGCTAAAACAATTCCTATGTATGGATCAAGCATTCAAAAATATGAGTCTATTGGGGCCATACCTATTCAAACCACCACCCTATCATTTCTGTGGCTTTGTTGATATTTATTTTGTATAGCCTGTTTATTTTTACTTCAAATGATATTTTCCTTTGGTTCTTTTATACTTTCTTTTTCAGTGATGCCATTGATGTGAAATCTCCAAGCTACAACAAATGGGCCAGATCATATGTTTGTTAAACAACATATTTTTAGACTCAAATGCAGCTAGCTCACTCATGGTGATCTATGTTATTAGTTATGGATGGTTTGGTACCAAAATTAGTATACTTAAATGAGCTTGATTGAGTTTGGAAGGAGTGTAATACAGAGAGGAAAGGAGCAAAGAGAGCTAAGTAACACTAAAGATTTTTGTTAAAGGCATAGGGAAATAATATCTCATGGTTTTTCTTAAAACATAGGTGTGTGTGTGTGTGTGTGTGTGTGTGTGTGTGTGTGTGTGTAGTTTGAGTTATGTGATACAAGTTCATAATGATCCCCCTCCAGGAACCAGAGACTAACAATAACTCCAACGCTAAGCAAGGTAAACCTTTTGAGTTGTAGATTAGAAACCCTCTAAGCAATATAAACTATTGCTTTTGTTCTTGTTGGTCTCACATAACTTAAAGATAAGACACTGTTGCTGAAGACATGTAGATAGAGACACAGAACTTGGAGGACTCTAGCAGGTACTGCTTAGAAGCCGCCTCTTGAGGGCAAACTCTCATAGTATCAGAAGAAACTGGGCAAGGTACTAAGGGAGAAAAGTAGTGTAAAGCTTGTGAATCACAACAGTTGCTAGCCTAATAATGCATTCCTAATTGTGTAAATGTGGCATATACATATATATATATATATTAAGCTACATTCAATAGGGAAGAATTCATGCATGGTACTGTAAATATAGCCAACTACCAATGGTTTGACAGAACATGGATCCTAGAGAACAATCTAGTACTGCCATTTTCAAAATCTAAGTCAATACAACATTTAACTATAGTTCAGAGACCTCATCAAGGAAACTTCTTTTTGTAGCAGATGGAGAAGTTACCACAGAGACTCAAACCTGGTCAAAATGTAAAGGATAAGTGACCCTATTGTGTCCAACTCCATTTAGCCTAACTACAACACAACCCCTATATATCTTAAGGCTCAGGGAGGTCATTCAAGAAAGAAAGGAAAGATTTTAAGAGCCAGAGGATCAGAATGTGTGCTGTTAAATAATGTCTTTAGGCATGATCGGGGAGTTCCACCCACTATTGTAGCCTAGACAAGATCTGCATAAAGACCACACCACTTCGCATGCTTACCTCAAAGAGATGATTCAAGAGTGAGATCATCTTTGTAAACACAAGCATTAGTCTGTCCACACTGGGACTGGTCATAGCTGCCTAGAGCAATAAGGAGCCCAGGTTCCTTAGAGGAACACAAAGCTTAACCTTCTGCAAAAGCTCTCAGGGTGGCAAGGCTAGGAAGCTCAGAATTTTGAACTTCTCCCCTCCTGAAAACAATGTCTCTGAGTCTCAATTAGCTATGCTTTGCTTCCAGGGCAAACCAATGTTAAATTGGTACTGCTCAGACCAACAAGAAATGAAGATGAAGTCAGAGCCTGATTCCCATGCAAGAGCATGTTCATGCATATGAGTTCTGTGTGCATTCATGGGTATGTACTTAGAGCAGTGTGGCAGTGGTGTTGAGGGACACTTTTTTTGGGTGAACAACATTAGGTACCTATCTCTCAGATAATGAAAATTCATTGTAGCTTGAAAAACTTGGTCCCCTTACCCTGGCACGAAGGATTCCAAATAAATCAATTTCCTAATTTAGTTTTATAATGTGTTTTTGATGAACTTTAAATTTATAGATACTCATTAAAACAGTAAAGAACTATGTAGCATACCGAAGGAAAATCAATATCATTGCTTCCTAGATCACCAGAGTTAATTGTGCTAGGTCTTTTAACTTTTCACCTTTGAAATTCCTCATTTAAAATAAAAATGAATGGATCACTATCTCCTCTACTTCTTTATACGTCCTGTCCATCATAAGTGAACTGCTAGTTTAGGAATCATTAGACATAAATAATCAGTGGGGTGTGGAGGCAGGTAGTAATAGTAATCAAGAGGAAGTAGCAAGATTAAATCACTTTATTACGTCCTTGAAAAATTTACGAATTTTTAGCATATACAGTCTATTTAAGATTGTGAAAAAGATCTCTCTAGGGACTACAGGTGATTTCACACATTTATATGAATTCTTTAATCGCATATCACCAATGAGCATAGCACAGTTTTCTATGATTAGCTATTTTGTTATCATGTACTCATTGTATAGAATAGTGAATTTCATAAAGAGATATTGTCACACATGTATTAATTACCTTTCTGGTTTCTGGGATATAGATAAAATGACGTAGCAAAAGGAAGAAAAAAGAGAAAAATATTATTTGGGCTCCTAATCTGATGTCACAATCTGTTATACCAGGAATATCTTGGTGGCAAAAACTCATGATGACTGATCATGTTGCATCCATAGTCAGGAAACAGCTATGAATGGTGATACTCAGCATACTTTCTGTTATTCAGCGCAGGATGTCAGCACACAGAATAGTACTGCCCAAAGATAAGGTGGGTCTTCCTTTCTCGATGAACCTAATCTAGATAATCTTTTACAGGCATACCCATAAGCCAACCAAATACTGACGGTGCCTCTCAGGTATACCCAGAGGCTTGTCTCCTAGGAATTCTAGACCCTGTGGAGGTGATAATCAATATTAATCATCACAACATGTAGATAGTACACTTTAATACATATTCATCCTCCCATTACCCTCTATAATCATCCTCCCGTTACCCTTATGATCCCTTTATTATGCTTCAGATATCTCAAAGAGCACCCCCTTCTACTTTCCTATCTTTAAAAAGAGAAACTCCAAAATCTGAGTGTGATACTGTCTTTCTGCCTGGCTAAGTTTGCTTAGAATCATGATCTACCAATTTAACTTCAACTCTCCTTGCCAAGAAAGGATATATTTTCCTATCTGGAATATATAAGTACAGTTTATTAAATAAATCATTAACAGAGATGTGGTCAGCATTATGAAAATCCAGAGAAGATTATGAGAAATACAGAGCTCACTTAGCCCTAAGGATCAGGGGAAAGGAGGTTCATTTACCAAAACTAGAAAACCAAAAGAAAGACCAGAGAGAGCAAGAAAAAAAATGTGGTCTTTGCAAAGGGACAGTGGCAATCAGTGGGGTCTTACAAAAAGGAAGGAAATAAATACTATCATTTCTTTTCCTCTCAGCACCTGTTCCCTTCTCTCTCAATTGGAATTCCTAAGCTAAGACACAAAGCAAGGTGGAAAAGAATGGAGAGGAGATCTGATAATACAGAAGGAGATAGTTTAAGATTAAACACTTGCCTTTCGTGTTAGCTAGTATGTTGCTTGTTGCCTCTTTAGTAAAATAAATCTATTGATATCTATTAATAATACTACCAAGGAGTTAGTAAATTTCTCCATGAGTCCTGATACCTTGAGCAAGCTAGTAGATGGTTGGTAGATGGATGGATAGACAGATGGATGTATTGACAGATTGTTAGTAGGTGGAAGAAGTCAGCCAACTTTCTATATTATCATAAATACATACTTGAACATGAAGTCTCTCTTTATCTTTGTACTATGGGGGGGGGCAAGGGCCAACACTGAAGCAGTAGATTTCATATTGACATTGGTAGCAAACAGTTATAGTTCAAGTCTTTATAATTTGAATAGGGGTATTATAATAGTTATTTAAAATGAAAAACAGGGAAAGAAATGGAACTGTTTGCTTTACTGCATCTCCATAATTCCTTTCCTTTTCTGTGACCATAACCACGAATGCATAATAGAGTCATTAAGCAGACTTTTAAATTGAGATACTGGGACCACAGGCCACTTAAGTCAGAACTCCTGAAAACAGGACCCGGGGGAGGGGGGACTATTTGTCAAAGTTCCAAAGCACAGCCAAGTTTGAGAACTACTGATTTGCTCTCCCTGAGATCTATCCCTACAAAGTCCACAAATTTTCTAGTCCCCCTAGTAATTAACATTTAAAGGAAGCTAAATGCCACCTTGCTGATAATGTTATATGTGATACAGATTGCAGAAATTCTTTGGTTTGAAGTCTGGGGAAAATTTACATATAAAGGAATAAAAAAACACCCAGCTTGTAAAATAACCTGTGTTAGTTGAGATTATTTGAATGCTTTCCTTTACTGCCTCCTTATCAGAATTCAAAGGGGCATGGAGCTTTTAGAACAGCCCTAGTGAGGAACACTTTATACTCTGTCACTGAAAAATGAAAGTGTTCATTTCCTCTCAGACAAGTCAGTAACAAACAACTATTTTCTAGCAACTGGACCATATCCATCTATTCATTTCCTGTGCCTCATTGAACATCATTAGGAACATAGCGGGTTTTTAGTTACTCCCAATCCTAGTTACTGTAGAATTAGTCAATTACACGACAATTAAAATAAAAAACAGCAAGGAGGGTTTTCTTTTAAGCAATACTCAAAGCTTTCAAAAATTGGTAGACTATTTATTTATTTATTCATTTATTTATTTATTTTGATTTTCATTCATGATCACAATGTAGCTCCAAAGCAGATCATAGGCCAGGAAATAAATACTTTCTAGGGTACTTTTTTGCTTAAGTAATTATTTTCTTCTTATAGTAATAGATGATTTTGCAAAATTGAATCTTACCAAAATAAGAGAATATCATATTACTCCTATAAAAATATTAAGTGTTAACACTTAAAACATTGCAATAAAAATGAAATGGTTATTACAGAGCAGAGAAAGGGGTGTGGTTATTGGTGGTTTTTATATCTATCATAATGTCTATAATAAGCATATGGTAATTTAATATAATAATCTATTAGCCATCGTGCTTCTGAGTTGGGGAATACTCTGACCCGATATAAATATTTTTCTTCACTTGTTTTGATGATATATTCACCAAATAACTTGATAAAAATAATTTCAATATCCACTGAGGAAGTCAAACATCTCTCTCACAAGCACACGTGTGTGTTGGGGGGGGGGGCACGTGTAGAAGAGGTAGGTATAACTTGCTATTCTGAAGAACAAAATTTCTAACCAATAGAAAACCTTCATATACTGTGATTTTTAAATGAAGATAGATGAATATAAACTCTTTGCCTGCATTCCGGCTGTATATATTGACAAAGCTAAAACATTAACTAGGGGAGAGGACCGCCCTGCACGTATTCTTACTCCTATTGATTCTAAAGCATTTAGGCCTAAGACCTGAAAAGCTTTTCTTTCTTCTTTTGTTTTTACTGATCAGATTTCACATATAGAATTAGACATGTCCAACAGACCAGCTTTATCAGCATGAGTCATGTCCCACCACACAACTTTCTGAGTTCAAAAAAATCACATCCTCATTTCAATACTACAGTATCCAAGTTGTGCAAAATTTAAGTAGTTTCATTGCTGAATTTGAGCTTCATATGTAAAGTCATATGAGGCAATGGGACATGTAAAGGAGCAATACATACGATACGATTCCATATATATATGGAAGATATAGATATCAATATTTGTAATCCATTCCTATTTCAGCACATAACTCTATTGGAATCACCAGAGACTCCATACAAGCCAAAAGTGTGTATAACATAGACAACTGTGAAAAGACATGCTTTCCACGAGAACCAAAGCTTTATTTCTGATAAAAAAAAAAAGAGAGAGAGAGAGACAGCAGCTTCGCCAAGACAGTGCATAGCCTACTCAGTGTCAATAGGAAGAGAACAAATCTAGTCTCTCATCTTTCTTTGTTACATTCTCATTACTAGACCAAGAGTGGTATTGATCTGTGGAAAGATGCACTTGCTGAGGGCTTCTACAAGTTCAGAAATGGAGTTCAAGTTCTGAGACCTAGATGATCACAGAATAGGTTCAGTTCAATTCCTGTTCTCTGAGTTTGAAAAATGGAAAAACTTCCAGGATGATGGCAGGACTATCAGTTCATTTCCTTCTAAACATTTCTATCTTTGATTACTTTGTTTGGCTATAAAATGTGTATAATAGTAGCTGTAAGGTCTTTGACATTTAGAATCCACTATGAACATGCTGAGAATTCTAACACAAGATGTATATGAAGCGAGGGTCATCAAAGGTAAGTCAAGCCACTCATGCCTGGCTTAAGATATTAACTTGAGTATTTTATTGAAAAAAAATTCAAACACATTTCTCTGCTTCGTTTTCAACCTCAATCATCATTGTCATTCAAATTTCATATGGTAGAAAGGTAAAACTCATTTTCATTTACAAAAATAGCTAAGCATTATGATTTGAATAGCTACTCTCAGTGTGTCTGAGTTCTTTAGCTATCAATTGAAAACCAAGACACGGCCTACTGAAGATTCATATCTTATTTGCTACACATGCCTAGGTCGATAGGAAATTAAGAACATTAGTCACAAAGCCCTCTTTTCCCCTTAAGATATTCTCTGTTCACTTTTTTTTTGATGGATAGGATTTATCACTTCTGCTTAGACAATGGCATGTCCAGCTTCCTTTTACTCTCCTTTTCCCTGCAAATAAAAATTAAATAGCGAATTACTGCATTTTATCTGTCTATGGATAACATAGGATTCAGAATTAGCTTCTGCTTTCCTAAGCCCTTACTAGAATTCCAGAAGACCATCTCAATTTTTATTTTCTTGGCCACACATATGTTTTCTTTAAGTGAAAGAACCCACAGTTATCCCTGCCAAATTGTAAAGTTTCTTTTGTGTACATTTATAATTGTGAGTGTTTGTGGGTTTTTTTTTTGCCCCAATTGTGGTTCTCTTCAGTTACTAGACATCAACACCACCCATCTTGCTGCCATTTGATTAAGCAATATCTTTAAGAAAAAATTTAAAATATCTTTCCTTTTCAAACACTCTCTATCTGCTTTATCCTATAAAATCTCAGCTTTGCCTTTTTCTATGGTGAAATTGATCTTTTATTAGTTTCTCCCATGTACATGTAAGCATTTTGCTAAAATAAATGAAATATTTTTGAGTAGCTATTTATACTATATTGGCCTTTCACCTGTGTCGGTAGCAGCAATATACTTGATATCTAAATTTACTCTCGCTTTCCTTTTGCATTCTGTCATTCCAATATTTCTTTCAACTGGAATTTAGTGCTCCAAGTTGCTTGTTCCCCTTACTTTTTTTCTGTACCAAAGACCTCCAGAAAACAAACGAAGCAAAACAAAAATCTCAAATCTATCAAAAGATTCTCATGAAGGGAATATAAGTAAAGCACAGGGTATATAAGTTTATATAAAATATAAAGTAAATGAATAAAGAAAAACATTAATGATGTTTGATCCTTCGCAGAGAAGTTTCTCATTTTTTCTACCAGTCAGATTGAACTGCCTTCTACTACATTTGGAGGGGCTATGTGTTCACATGGGGGGGGGGGGTATAAACAGATCTTTACATTAGGAAGAGATTTAAGAAATGACTGAAAACTCAAGAAATTTATTAATTTTTATATTGTTATTTGAAGTTAAGACATCAGTGGAACATAAGAAAAGAGAATGCATTTGAATATTAAACCAGAACACTCTCCTTTAATGTAGCAGAGGTACCTTGTGGGTGAACAAATATGAAATTAAATGTAAATCCAACATCATAGTTGGTTCTACAGTAAAATATACTTATAATTTTATAATAATATACATGGTCTTTATGTTTTCACATTTTAGAAATAATCTTTGACAAAATATTAGAAACCTAATTATATTTAGAGAACAAAGAAAAATATGTCCGCATAAAATTAAAAATAGAATTTATAGAATTTTGGAGAAGAAAGTTGATAGGAGAAATTAAGATACATGGAAACCCATCAAAATCCCCATTTCTGCACATAAAGGTTTAGGAGCTACTGTTCACACTTTGTAGAAAAAGCATGATTTAATTTTATTCTTTCTATAGGTGTTCTCCATGAGACTTAGAGTACAGTTAAGGCATTTCTTTACAAACTTATTATTGCATTTTACTGAAATGGCTTTACTTTTCCACTAAACTTCAAAAAAAAATGCATTGAAAATAAAAAAAAAATTAGTCAATGGGGGAAATACACATGAGGGATACCTTAATAATTTTTCTCTGTTGGACATGGCAAAGGCCTTTGCCATCACGTGCATTGTAGAAATAGCATTAATAGAAAGGACAGATATAAGAGCAAGGAAAGAGATGTCTTGATTGAGGGAGCCATTTTGGGGTTAGCAAGAAACCTGGCTCTAGAAAAATTCTCAGGAATCCACAAGGATGACCCCAGCTAACACCTTAAGCAATAGAGAAGGAGCCTGAACAGGCCTTACCCTGTAGTCAGACTGATTATTATCTTAAATATCACCATAGAACCTTCATCTAAAACAGACGGAAACAGAGACAGAGACCCACATCGGAGCACTGGACTGAGCTACTAAGGTCCAGTTGAAGAGTGAAAGGAAGGAGAGTATGAGCAAGGAAGTCAAGGCCATGAGGGGTTCACTCACTGAGACAGTGTGCCTGAGATAATGAAAGCTCACCAACTCCAACTGGACTGGGAATCAACAAGCATGGAATCAAACTACTCCCTCTGAATGTAACTGACAGTTGGGGCAGACTGAGGGACCAATGACAATGGCACTGGGATTTGTCTCTACTGCATGTACTGGCCTTTTGGGATCCTATTCTCTTTGGATATATAACTTGATCAACCTGGATGTAGTGGGGAGGGCCTTGGACTTCCCACAGAGCAGGGTGCCTTGCCCTCTCTTAAAATTGGAGGGGGATTAGCGAAAGGTTGTGTGGAGGGAGTGGGAGGGAAGTAAGAGGAAAGGAGGAAGTGGGAATTTGGATTGGTATTTTTTAAAGTAATAAAATAATAATAATAATAATAATAATAATAATAAAAGAAATAGCATTAATATTACTCTTTGAGTTTTTTGAAATTGCTTACACTGGAACATTATATAAAGCTAAATTTTAATATCTTGTGTTATGTGAAGTTGGATTTTTACTTTTTAATATAATTATCAAAACTATTTTTTTCAAAATGCAACTTAACTCTCTCATTTCAGATACTGCTTTTAAGTTCTACTTTGGTATACTCTCCCCTTCCACAGATCTGTCTGATTGTGATATAAGTTACATTGACAAAGGGTTATTTGTTGTTTATCCTTAGAGAGTTTACTCTAACGACAATAAGGGTTCCATGTCTCAGAATAGAACATGTGTATTTTAAATGTCCTCCAAAAATTCTTCTGGCTCAGTATGGCTCCCTGGCTCTGTAACAGTAATAATGAACAGCAAAGAACTAAGAATGTAAACATTTTACAGCTTGAAACAAACCATTGCCAAGAGAGTTTACTATTGTTTATCCTATAGCATAAAAATGCACAGCTATAATAGCTCATTCTCCTCAGGAAAAAAAAAGGAAATGTGTATTATCTGGGTAGAAGCATTGCACATTTAGAATCTAATGGACAAAAGACCATAAGTCTGCCTGTCATAACTATACAAGGAGAAAGGACAAGTTATTCAATATTTCTTAAACACTACCATCTATACTGCTATCAGGTTAACTTCAGATTAATATCTCTCACAACTATATGCCCTCTAGTTAATTTTTATGTTTGATTATACCATAGGTTATAGAAGAACATACATACCCAAGTAAAATTTCCTTCCAAAATTTAGGTATCTAAAAATATACTTAAATATCTTTTTTGTTTATTCATTGACTTTCCTGCTAAGTTAGTTCACAGAAATTTCTGATTTTGAACATCTCTGGATAATGAGAGCTTTGCTTTCTAACCAGGTACTTAAAGAGTGATAGGCTGGAGCAGTGGTTACATTTTATTAGTATCATTATTTCTGTCACTTTTAATATGAGGTTTGCAAGAATAAGTTATATTGTTGTCACAGGTGATCTTTCTTAATATCAATTGGATAATAGTATTGGTTTTGGACATGCATTCTGTAAGACTTTTTATAATATTTGGCATATTTTTGCATTTGGACTACAAAGGATGGCATTTTTAAGAGTACTATGTTTGAGCACTCTACTTTTTTTTCTGATGTTAATAGACTTCTTTTTAGGTTTAAATAGACTATTTGCCATATTTTTAACTTCTCTTCTCTTCCACCTTAAATGAAATTTCAACCTTCTAAATTGTGAATGAGTTCTTTTAATTTCACCAATATTTTTCATAATATAGAAATATTTTATATTTTATTACTTTAATATTTTATGACCCCTCCTTACATGCATGGGATAGATTATTATGACTATTATTTTTTTTTGATGCAGAGAACTTTTACTTTTGGTTTGGTATCTCTTGATGTCTCTACTCCACCTTGGAGATAAGACTTTAGACAGTTGACTATTTTCATAAGACAAATCTAATTTCAGCATGAAGATTTAGTGGCCTCTTGTTGGTTTAATTTATCATAGCGCTTAGACATGTACATTCTTATTATTAGTCATTATTTTTGTTTATGAGATATTTAGTATCATAATAAGATATATATGGGCTTTTGAATACCAATGTAGAAGCTCTGAATCTATGTTTGTGGTTTCGAAATTTTAGAAACAATTCATAATTTGATATTTGAAAGAACTTAGCTAATACTTTTTTCTTTCTTTCTTTTTGCTTTTGTTTTGTAAGACAGAATTTCTCTTCATAACAGCCCTGGCTGTTCTGGAACTCACTATATAGACCAGGCTGCCCTCCAATACACAGATATCTGCTTGCCTCTGTCTCTCTCAAGTGCTGGGATTAAAGGCTTTCACCACCACACGTAGCATCTGTCTAATATTCTTAATGGTATTTCTCTTACTCTTTAAAAAATATATCATGAAGCTAAGTATCTGTTCTCCTAGTTTTCCTTATGTCTAGTAAAAAACCATGAATCTTCTTTTATTGCAGCTTTGTTTTCCCAGATATTTAAAATTTGCTTTCTGAAATCATTAATTTTTTGATAGACTCTTTTTGTTTAAGAAATAACATATATATACATATAACCAAAAACTAGAATCAATGTTGCCCTACAGCAGTACTGATCTGAGTTGTTGTCAACACCCAGGGCCAATTTGGAGGACCACGGTCTGTTCATCTACCTCTGACCATGTCTGTATTCACAGACCATGGGGCACCCAAGGCCATGCTGATCTGTGTTGTTGGTATTGCCACCTCAAGCCATGGGGATGTCCAGGACATGACTGCTACCTAGAGTCATGTCTTGGTCTGTGGTCCTGTCCGTGACTCCGGTTGCCACCAAGGGCTCTGAGGATGCCAGGGTTCTGGCTAGCCACCTGGGACTATGCTGATTCCCTGGGGGACATGCTGCTGCCAGAGCTGCTACTGGGGCCATGGTGGCATCTGGACCTGAGCTGCTGCTGAGGACCATGTCTGGGTCCACGTCTGTGTGGATGTCCATGACCAGTGTTAGCACAGGGATCATTGGAACCATGCTGTGTTGAGCCAATCACTGGCCTGGAATGGCTGGTCCTGTTCCTCACTGGATATTGCAACAGGGAGCTGGCCCAACCCCTCAGGAGAGAGTTTGCCCCCTCTCCATAGGCATGCATGTTACCAGGCAGGCACATTAGAGCTGATCCTGTGGTCTAGGACACAGGTGAGTGGACCCTGAGGGCATGAGAGCAGGAGAGCTGACCCTGTCCCTCTTGTCTGCCATGTGGTGGCATTGGTAAAGGAAAAATGTCCCCCATCTATTACCACCTTCAGTGGGTGAAGGAGCTGACCCTGGGGTCACAAGAGTAGGAGATCTGGGCCCTGACCTTCACTGGCTGCAGTGCATGAGAAAGCAAACTTTGCTTCCTGCCTGGGCAGCACAATAGAACTGACCCTGTTGTCTGTGATGCCAGGGAGCCAGCCCTGAGGGTGTGAGAACAACAGAGTTTAACTGTCCCCTTAATCTGCCATTTGGTGGCATGGGCAAGGGAAAGACACCCTCCCCCTCTATCACTTGCTACCTGTGGCAAGCAAGAGAGCTGGCCCAGAGGTCAAAAGGGTGAGAACTAGCCCTGCCCTACACTAGATGCAGTTCAGTAGAGCTGAACTAGTTGTCAGGTCCACAGGTGAGCCAGGCCTGAGGATTTGAGAGCAGGACAGCAGACTCTGCTCGTCCCGTCCCGCCCTGCCCCTGTCCCTCTCATATTCTCCCTGCAGTAATCAGGAGAGAGGGTCCTGAACCCTGCCTGGGCTAAACAGTCGATCTGTTCCTGGCAATGTGAGTCGGGGGGACCTGGATATGAGGGCCCGAGAACAAGAGAACTGGCCCAGCTCCTTGATGTAGGCTGTATTGGGTGAGCTAATCAAGGCAGTGCTGGAGAGCTCATCCTGGTAGTAACTGACTAGGAGAGAAAGCTAGTGAGCTGACCAACCTAATTACCAGCCAGGGCCAGAACCAGGGCTATGAGTTGGTCCATCCTGGCATCCCCTGAACCTATGAACTGCTGGAACATGTGAAGGAGAGTTACCTACAGATCCAAAACAGCAGGCTCTCCATGACATGGGATAACAGAATATCCCAGAGGAGCGGAAGTGAAATACCATTATCTGTTGTGTAGCAGAAAGCAGAAGCCTGGAGTCAGACCAATTACTCCTGGCAATGACCATTTGCAGTTAAAGATGATTGGACTAAAGGGTCAACTGTGAGTTTCAACAGGCTACATTGCATCTTCCACAAAATTGTTCTTTTGGTTTTTGTTTTGCTTCTTTGTTTTGTTTTGGTTTTTCTTTTAAATTTGGTTTTGTTTTAGGGGGAGGGTGCAAGGGCAGAAGGCAGATGTGAGGGGACTTGGAGGTAAGTGGTAACAAAATGCATGATGTGAAAATCCACAAATAATCAGTTAAAGTAAAAAATGAAAGAGAAAGAAACTGAATTAAAACCACTAATAGAAGGGAAGGAGGGGGGACCTGGGAAACATGAGAATTGGGATAAAGGAAAGGTGGATAGGGGAGCACGGAACCACAATTCTTAGTAAAGGGAGCCACTTTAGGGTGGGCAAGAGACTTGACCCTAGAGGGGCTCCCTAGTGCCCAAGATGAGGTTCCCAGTTAGTTCCTTGGGCAGCTGAGGATTGGGAACCTGAAATGACCCTATCCTAGAGCAATACTGACGAATATCTTGCATGTCATCATAGAATCTTCATCTGGCGATGGATAGAGATAGAGACAGAGACCCACACAGGAGCACTGGACTGAGCTCCCAAGGTCCCAAGGAGGAGCAGAAGGAGGGAGAACATGAGCAAAGAATTCGGGACCACGAGGCGTGCATCCACCCACTGAGACAGTGGAGCTGATCTACGGGGAGCTCACCAAGGCCAGCTGGACTGTGACCGAAAAAGCATGGGATAAAACCGGACTCTCTGAACATGGCGAACGAGGGCTGATGAGACACCAAGGACAATGGCAGGGGGTTTTGATCCTACTTAATGTGCTGGCTTTGTGGGAGCCTAGCCAGTTTGGATGCTCACCTTCCTAGATATGGACGGAGGGGGGAGGACCTAGGACTTAACACAGGGCAGGGAACCAGGACTGCTCTGTGGACTGGAGAGGGAGGGGGAGAGGAGTGGAGGGAGGGGGAGAAGGGTGGGAGGAGGGGGAGAAGGGTGGGAGGAGGGGAAGGGAAATGGGAGGCTGGGAGGAGGTGGAAACTTGTTTTTTGTTTATGTTTTTTTTCTTCTTTTCGCAATAAAAAAAAAGAAGTCGAAATAACGCATTTTCAAAAAGAAAATGACAAAGAAAAGAAAAAAAAACCTGCTGCTGACTTACAGCTGGCCAATCTAATATAAATCAATAGTTTCTTATGCTCTCAGAGAATCATATGATTATATAATATCTACTTATTAAAAATCTCAAAATTTGTAAAATGGATTTCTGTTCTTATTACAATATAATTCATTTTTTTTGCACCAGGAACATTGTAACAAAAACAGGTTAGTGAGTTTAGCAGTCTTGCTCAGTGATGTGTTACTGACAATACATGCTTTTAAAGTGCATGCTTCATGGACTTTTCTCTCCTTTTTGCCTTTGCTTCACTCTGATTTAATTTGAATTTACTGACTCTTCTATAGGAGCTGGTATTTTTCCCCGAAATCCAGTGGTTTGCAACCTTACCTTGACATTATAATTACCTGGGGAGCTTTTAAACATCTCAATGATCAGAATGCTTCTTGAACCAATTAAATCAGAATCTTCTCAGGCAGGACCTGGGCAACTGTGCATTTTAAAGGCTCTTATGAAGTCGCAATAGCTGAGGAGTTCAGCAAAGCCACAGGAACACCAGAGCCATTAAAATATGCAGAAAGGGAAGGCTTTAAGATTAACATTTAAGGTTTATAAATCTTGCAAATGTAGCTAATTGAACAAATAATTAAATAAGTTAATCCCAGTATCTTCAAAAAGCACATTTACTTTTGTCATGAACTGCACCTCTCAATAGATTGTCCAGAATGTCACCCATTCAGGGAAACCACCACACTCACAAAATTTATCAGGAAAAAATTATTTTATTCAACTGAGAATCTTTAATTGTCTTTTGGAAAATTCATCCAGCATCCCTTAAGCAATTTTTATACTGTATATACAGAAGTAATTAGGAATCTGGCCTCCAGCCCAATGCAGAATTGAAATAAAAACCCTCAAAATTAAATTCTGCTCGTTCATTATCTTCTCCTTTTCTTCTAAAATTCTTTTAAAGTTGTCTGCATAGCATAATTTAAAGTTGTTTTCATTCACACTCTGCATTTACTTATTCATGGAGTCATAACTTTAAAAAAAAATTGGTTGAGTTGCCCAGGAATGTTTACTTCAGCATTAAAATAATGACGATCCAATTTAGTGTTATTTAGATATTGAATTAAAAACTAGTCTATTACTAATTTGTCAAAACTTATTTGTCAAAAGATAAAAGCAATTGTTATTAATCTTTTCACAAGTAAAAGCCATGCATTTTTCATATATTACTATAGCATTTTTAAGTACCCTGTACAACTAGAAAATCAATATAATCCTGGTCCTATAAAGAGGATTCCAAGCTAAGAGGAATATGAAGGCTACAGAAGATCCAGGTGGAGGAAATGAAAAAAAAAAAGCAATCTTGCTGTGCATTGGTAACCCATGCTTTCATTCCCAGCATGAGAGAGGCAGAGGCAGGTGGACCTTTGTGAATTCAAGGCCAACCCAGTCTGCAAGGTTTCTCTGTGTAGCCAGGACAGCCAGGATACACAGAGAAACCTGTCTTGAAAACCAAAACAAACGAAAAAGCAATCTTTCCCAGGAAGATGAAGAGGGCAAACTAACATCTCTAAATTTTAGGGTAATGAATTTGAGACATTACATGGTACAATTTATCTGCTATTTATGAAAGTAAATCCTATGTCTCTGGCCTATTACCATACTTACTGGAATTTAAGAGCTAAACAGGATGGATACACTCATCTAAAAATGTAGTAATAATTGGACTTTAGTGTATTTTTGTGCATATATATAAATAATACTTTCAGACATGTTTCTATTGCAAAAGCCACATTAAGTAAACTATGAAAGTATGTTTTAAGCATTGTTCTATTGCTATGAAGGGACGCTTATAAAAGAAATCATTTAAGTGGTGACTTGCTTACCATTTCAGAGGCTTAGTCCGTTACCATCATGGCAGGGAGCATAGTAACACACATGTGTTGGAACAGTAGCTGAGAGCTACATCGTGATTTGCTGGCAGAGAGGATGAGCCTGGCATAGGATTTTGAAACTTCAAATTGTACCCACAATAGCACACTTCTTCCAGCAATGCCTCACCTACTCCAATAAGGCCACACCTTTAATCCCTGTCTAGTAGCACCACTGACTAATGACCAAGCGTTCAGATATCTGAGCCTATGGGGGCTATTCTCTTTCAAACTACAACATTGTATTCCTCATGTTCATAGGCGTGTAGCCATATCATAATTCAAAGATGCATTCAGTCCGCTTCAAAAGTCCCTATAGTTTGTAACCATCTCAACACTGTTTTCCAGTCCAGAGGCTCTTCTGGGATATATGGCAATCTGTTAAGTGTAATCCCCCATAAAATAAGAATCAAAAAGAATGTCACATACTTCCCACATGCAATGGTACAGAACTTATGTCACCATCTCACAATGCAGGAAAGGGTACACAGTGAGGAAATACTGCACCAAAGTAAGAACAACTAGCACTACAAACTCTAAATTCTGCATCTCCATCTGATAGCAAATAGCTCTTCAGATTTCCAAGTCCTTTCACCTTTGCTGACTGCAATATAGTTCTTTCTCTTGGACTGATTCACACCTGGTCTGCAGCTTTCCTTGGCAAGTATCCCATGACTCTGCCACCTCCAACATCTTTGAGTTTCCAAGACAATCCACTTATCACCTTCATAGTTCCAGGCAATGGCCTGTCCAGACCTCTATGTAGTGACATCTCAGATATACATCTGGCCTCAGTGGCTTTCCTTTGACACAAGGGGAGATTCCAAAAACCCTTTCTTATATCCTTGGCTCTGAAGTTAGAAGCACCACGTGTCTGAAGCTGCCAAGTTCTATTGCTTGATGGAGCTGTTGGTGAAGGTTTCCTTCACCGAAGAAATTCAGGCATATGAATCATTCCCTCAATCAAGATATCTCTCTCCTTGCTCTCATATCTCTCCTTCCCCCATTTCGACCATCCCATTCCCTCAAATTCTCCTCAACTCCCCTTCTCCTCCCTCTACCCCCTGCCCCCCTGCCCCCCTGCTCGCAAATTTTTGTCTGATTCCAATTTCCAGGTGGGTCTGTATATGTTTTTCTTTGGGTTCACCTTATTACTTAGTTTCTCTAGGACCCTGAACTATAGGTTCGTTGGCCTTTGTTTATGATTAGTATTCACTTATGGGTGAGTACATACCATATTTGCTCTTTTGAGTCTGGATTACCTTACTCGGGATGATGTTTAATTTTGTCCATTTGCATGTCTTTAATTTTTATTGCTAAGTAGTATTCTAATGTGTAGATGTGCCACACTTTCTTTATCCATTCTTCCATTGAGGAGCATCTAGGTTATTTCTGGCTATTACAAATAATGCTGCTATGGACATAGTTGAACAAATACTCTTGTAGTATGATTGAGCATATTTTGGATATATTCCCAAGAGTGAAACCTGAGGTAGGTTGATTCCCAGTTTTCTGATTGAGGGAGCCATTATGGAGTTAGCAAAAGCCTACCTCTAGAAAAATGCCCAAGGGCCCTAGCCTGTTTGGATGCACACCTACCTAGGCCTGGATGGAGGGGAGAGGGCCTTGAACTTCCCACAGGGCAGGGTACCCTGCCCTCTCTTAAGACTGGAGGGGAGGGAGGAGGGTGAGTGGGGAGGTGGGAGAGGAATGAGAGGAGGGGAGGAAGTGGAAATTTTTGAATGGAAAAATAAATTTTAAAAAAGAAAAATGCCCAAGAACCCACAGGGATGAACCCAGCTGAGACCCTAAAAAATAGAGAGGGTGTCTGAACTGACCTTACCTTAAATATCACTATAGAACCTTCGTCCAACAACAGACGGGAACAGAGGCAATGACCCATATAGGAACACTAGACTGAGCTCCTTCCAAAGATCCAGTTGAAGAGTGGAGGAAGTGAGAGTATGAGCAAGGAATTCAGGACCATGAGGGGGTCATCCACTGAGACAGTTTGCTTAAGCTAATGTCAGCTCACCAACTCCAACTGGACTGGGAATGAACGACCATGGAAACAACTAAGCCCTTCTGAATGGGGTTGACAGCTGGGGAAGACTGAGGGGCCACTGATAGTGACACTGGGATGTGTCTCTACTTGCATATACCAGCTTCATGGGATCCTATTTTCTTTGGATGTAAACCTTGCTAAACCTAGACATAGTAGGGAGGGCCTTGGACTTTCCACAGGGCAGGGTTCATGGTACTACTTTCTTAGGGTTGGAGGGGTGGGGGGAGGGTCTGTGGAGGGAGAGGGAGGAGGGGAGGGAATGGGAATTTGGATTGGTATTATTTAAAGTAATAAAATAATTTATTAAAAATGAATCATTCTTCATACATCCATTGTATTTTCTCTTTATTGTAATTACTTATCCCAGTTTTATAGGATCAAACATTTAAGAAAATAAATAAAGCTATCATGTATTAGGAATGATAATGACTAAAGACATCTATGATTATGATAAAAGAACCCAGATGTCCATCAAAATCCCAGGAAAATATTCATTTGTGCCCACTTTCATTTATTCATACATTTAATAATCATTTATATAGTCTCTTATTAGCCATACACTATAAGCTAAATCCTGGGAATACAAGAGAAGTGAGCATACAATTGAGTTTGCTTTTGTCCGTTAAATTCTATCCAATTTTCAGGTGGTATTCGGTTGGTTGAATCGCCTAAATTTACCTTCTAGGATCATCACACTCACACTCTCAACTATTTCCCACTTTACAAAAACATCACACACACCATAAACTGAGAAAATTATCAGTCCAGGGAGGCTCGTTCCTTCAGTAGTGAAGAATTCCTATATTGTCAGCAAGATTTAGCTGACAGGCAATGAGGTAAAACGGCTACAAGCATTTCCACTAATCTGCAGCTTTAGACTATACCCCATCTTCTTTCAGGTGGAACACAGATGGATAATCAAAAGTTTTCCCAGTCCAGGACATACTAAAATCTTAGAAGGCCATCAAACTTCATATTTGACACATTCGTGTCTCTGACCCTAATGGATTACTTTACAGAACAAATTTCTCTAGACATATAACTCAAAGGGGAAAATATCAATATTTGAAGAAAATAAATGTGCTTGTATGTGATTCTACCTTATGATTCATTTGTTATTCCTAGGGTGTTCTCAAGCAGGGTAAGTGGACTACTGACGACAAAATAATCTCTAGAATTCTGACATCTTCTATTACCTTAGACTGATTGAAAATCAGCTTCTCTTCTGTTGAGATGAATTACGTGACAGTTACTAGAACAATTCTTCCCAGGGGTTTCCCCTTTCTAAAACCTTTCCCACCCCCAGTCCTCAGAAAGACAGTTTAGTGAGTTGCAGTCTATCTCAAGGCATTATTCATATAACCCAAGGAAATTTAGAAAGGCTTGATGACTCATTTGTAATGATCTGAGAGGTACCTGATGTATTCTATTCATTTTATTTTTATATTTCTTTGAAATAAATGTACTTACTGCCCTAAGGGTAACTCTGATATTAAAAAGAGTCACATTTATTACATATGTAGCAGAACCTATATGCCCAAAATAAAATTATTTATGAGAAACGTTAACACAAAAAAAGATGCTAAGCTCTTGGAACATCTTGCATGTTTGCATTTGAAACCACCTCCATCCAAATATTGATGCAGGATAAATAGCCTTTAGGAAAATTTTCAGAATGTGTTAGGATAAACCATTTTCCCAAGGCACTCTTCTGTGGCGAGAGAGTATTCAATAACAGACTTTCCTCTAAATGAGGAAGAGGTACTGCTGAAGTCACTTATGGAGGCTTATGTGTGTTCTGTGTCTTCAGCTTACTTCAGAGAAATGTCAGGTCATCATATGTTTCAAGTGTCTGAGTTAAAGTTCAGATCATCAATTTTATCCCACATTCAGTCAAAAGCCTTAGTCTCCTAAGAGGCTGGAATATTTTTCACAACCCGTAATTCACTTTCCCATGATTGCATCTTCTATATGAAAGAAAAACAATCAGCATTGTCTTTCTAAAATTTGGACATATGAGTTTAAAAATCAAACTTTTATAAGTGAATTCATGTACTTTTCAGACTGTCAATTCTGGCTACAAATCCCAGTCTTGGAAAACCTTTACTTTTTCACTATACATTAAGTTTCAGAAAGATAATCTTCTTAAAAAGCTTTGAAATTTCATGGTACTACACCAGTAAAGATTTCTAGTTCAAACTTAAAAGGTAAAGTAATTGTTTCAGAATAAATGGTCATATTTACAAGCAAACAATGAATTTTTTCTTTTACCAAACAAGGTTCTAGTGAATTCATCATTTAGTTAAAAATG
This sequence comes from Microtus oregoni, assembly GCF_018167655.1. Lineage (NCBI taxonomy): Eukaryota > Metazoa > Chordata > Mammalia > Rodentia > Cricetidae > Microtus > Microtus oregoni. The sequence continues at coordinate 19,213 of NW_024544263.1, read as the reverse complement.
AGCATTGTGCCAAATATATAAAAAGCAATATTATCTCATTCTATATTTTCCATTTCTGGAAAACCAATCAAGCAATATAAGTCAACCACAATTCTATGGGTTTGCCCCTCTTTACAATAGTCTGAGGTTAACAAATTTAATTACCACCTAGGCCAACATCCATGATTTTGAGTTGACCCACCTCAACATACAACCTATTATCTACTGGAGAGTATGAAGGTACTGTGGAATCATAGCTACAATATTCTCATGACTGGGAGCAACAATAGGATATCCAAGAGGAGTTTTGGTGAGGGTCTAATATTGATGTTGTACCAGAAGCCAGAGCCCTTGAATAAGACCAACAACTCATTGTAATGAATGTGTACAAGGAAAGCTGTTTGAGCAAGTGAATATACTGTGTAACAAACTGTAGCTCCCAAAGCCATTACAACAAAGTATATATATATGAGGCAGGAAAGACTGAGGAGCAAAGTTGAGTTTTGTTTTTTATCAATTTTCTTTTATTTTTTGTAAATGATAAAGAATGATGTTAGGTAGCATGTTGAATAAAGTAAAGGCAACCAAAACAATGCCCTGGATCTTGAAGTATCAGGTAGTGAGAACAAACAGGACATCCCTAATTCCATAACACTAATGATCCCCACTCAGACCTGATCTTTCATTCTCCCTTTAAAAGACCATGCCATCCTTACAAAGTGAAGTAGAATTCACTCCGCTTTGGCCTCTGTTTCCATACTGGGCTAATATGACTGAGTGAAATCTGGTCTCACTAGTTTAACTGATGTTCCCATGCAGTTGGTCCTTAATTTGTAGCCGACTTACTTGGTTTCAGGTTGTCAAGATTGCAGGATTATCAGCACTCATTTCTCAAGACCCTAGCTGTAACCAATTTATCTATTCATCTTTTCTAGAATATAGCATGTTTTATTAAATACCTTTTTAAATAGTAGGGCAAGTTTTACTACCTTTTATGAGTCAAGGGCTGGAAAAAAATGCCACAGTTTATATGGTTACTACATTGCTTAGTCAATTTATTTTAAAGGAACAGAATGATGGGCCACATGTCCATTAAAAACAAGCAAAATATCTTTTAAAGATATTATTGATCAGTTCTCATTATACTCAAATAGAGAAAAGTAATAAATACTCAGAAGTCACAATTTTGAGAAATGTGGTAAGACTGATAAATACACCAATATTCTATGAGTCTGGATTTAAAATACAGCATATGGGCTGGGTGCATTCATAACTTACAGATGTTTTTGATCGTTTTACTCTAGGTGTTATTCCCACAAATGTAGAGTTTGAGCTGCTTGAATACACAGACTACATTCGAAGTAATGGGATTAAGACTCAATTACCTTTTCTCCATTTTGACAAACTTCCTCATAAATCTTTTAACCTAACCTTTGGCACCATACCCCCACACAAATCTTTTTCATTTATTTTACTAAATAGGCAGTTTCCCCCGGGTTCCACTCAGGTTAGACAAATGCATTTATAGACTTTTCCTTCGAGTTCATCAATGATCTCAATCAGTGACAGGAGTACAGCTGAATCTTTCTTTCAGAGTTACATTTATTTATCTATTGTGTGGACTCCAAATGCCATGGCATATAAATCCTGCATACCAAATACAATAAGCATGCATGCCACAGGGAAATATGACATTTTATTTCAATGCTTCCTTTTGTTTAAGTGCATATAACTGAACCTCATGTATTTCTTAAATAACACAACTTCTTTCATGAAATTACTTGTAATAATAACAAATGTAGGAAACTACACAAAATAAAATAGATTGCAATTCACCTCTCTTCTTCAAAAATCCAGTGTAAACATAAGTTATTCCATCTCAGATTTATTTATTTTTAGTTTGGTTTCCTTAGTTTGTGACTTTTCTTATTATTGCTCTATTTTATCTTTCATGGGAGCATGGGAGATACTCATTTACTTAATTACTTATTTACTTTATGCCTCATGTTTTCTTCTTATAAGGAAAGTTTTGTTATAAGAAAAGTTTTGTATATAAGGAAACTATATGTGTGTGCGTGTGTGCATGTGTGTGTGTGTGTGTTGAATTTTTTATCTACCTAATAAAAGTTCTTGATGGTGTAGCTGCTTCACCCAGTCTACTTTCATTGAGCACTCATTGCCATATGTTAAGCATGCCTAAAACACTTTATGTTCTGATCAACATTTTGACATTTTAAGTCCATTAGAAAATTCTGATAAGGCAAAAAAAACAATGGGGCAATGCTTGTCTTATAGAAGTTATGAATCTCTGTTAATTATAGAATGAAATGTTAACACACACATGTAATATCAGACTATGGAACATAGATTGCTGTTAGTTTATTTTTTGTTTGTAATATTGTATATGTGCTCATCATGTGTCTGTGTAGGTAAATGTGCCACAAAATCCATGGAGAAGTCAGAGGAGAGCTTTGTGGAGATGATTCTGTTCTTCTACATTTATCTGAGTCAACTGGATTCAGGAATTGAATATAGGTCTTCAGGATTGTGAAGCAAGTACTTTCTCAGTTGAAGACTCTCAGGAGCCCTGTTTTTTTTATTTATAATAAAGAGTGAGTCATGTTATAATGGCTCTACAATTGACATGTTCTCTTGTTTATTATTTAGAGTCACTTTCGAATTATATGAATATACAAATGGAATGGTATACATATAGCATGTTCCCCAAAGGTTCATGACTAAAGGAGTAGCTCTCAGTTTAATGATATTGAAAGCTAGGGGAACTACTATGATCTGGGACATAGTGAAAAATGATTGGAAGGAACGTGGTTGCCGAGAGAAGATTAAAATTGATCACTTAGAATGACGTAGATCTTGAAAGAATGGATAAAATCTCCTAACTACGAATTATGATAAAAGAGCAGCACAATCCCTGCCATATCTCCTTCTGCTTTCATTATTTGTCATACTTCTCTGTCCCCTAGTCTCTCCCCATCTCTTGTCCTAGCATTTTTCCTTCTTCCCTCTGCATAAGCATGAAATGCTATATACAATTTGGTGATACAATCAGAAGAACATTTTTACGCTTTAGATGCATTGCTGTTTGAACTTTCCATTACACGAATTCTGAAAAAATACACTTATTTTCTTTTTAATTTATACAACAGATGGTAATTTTTCATAGCAATACAAAATGGACTAACACATGTACCTTGACTGTTAATAATTTCCAGGCTCATTTACATCTGTGTCTAAAATCCCTCAGCTGTTAAAACATGCCTGTAATGTTTGAAAAGAAGAAAGCCATTGTAAGTGTGAAAATTTACTTGGATTAGTAGTTGTTCATCTTTAGAAGGCCACATTTTTCTGATTTTTTTTTTATTGAGAAAAGGAGAAAAAAAAACAAAAAAACAAGTTTCCACCTCCTCCCAGCCTCCCATTTCCCTCCCCCTCCTCCCAACCTTCTCCCCCTCCTCCCCTCCTCCCACCTTTCTCCCCCTCCCCCCACTCCTTTCCCCCTCCCTCTCCAGTCCAAAGAGCAGTCAGGGTTTTCTGCCCTGTGGTAAGACCTAGGACCTCCCCCCTCCGTCCATATCTAGGAAGGTGAACATCCAAACTGGCTAGGCTCCCACAAAGCCAGCACATTACGTAGGATCAAACCCCCGTGCCATTGTCCTTTGCGTCTCATCAGCCCTCATTGTTCGCCATGTTCAGAGAGTCCAGTTTTATCCCATGCTTTTTCAGTCACAGTCCAGCTGGTCTTGGTGAGCTCTCAATAGATCAGCTCCACTGTCTCAGTGGGTGGGTGCATAATTTATGGCAATAAAATTTTAGACTACAGGTGCTTTTTATATACTGAATAATTTGTGATTTGGAAAAATAAATAATGAAAACAGGTTGTTTACAACAGATTTCTATATTTTTGCAATTGGAAAATGCTGATAACTTAGCAAAGATGAAGGAAAATGTATGATTATAATTAACACGTTAGTGTTTTGTGAAGTTTTAATACAGAAAATCAGTGGAATAATTAAGTTCTCACAGTGGATTTATAACACAAATTTACTGAAAGTAAAAGTATGTCATTGTTCTAAATCCATGTACAACTGCAGATAGTTTATATTTACATTACATAGAACACAATTTCTCTTAAACAATTTTGTTGAGTACACTAATGTGGTACATTGTATTGTATTTCATACTTACATTTTACTTAATTTGCAGATAATATTTAATGCTTTATTTGTTCTTTATGCACAAAAAGTTAGCCTTTGGTCTTATATTAGTGCTTTTGCGAGTAATTTATAATGACAATAATTTTAATTATCATATTTTAAATGAGAATTATTTTTAGAAAGATAGTGCAAATTACCCTGTTTATCACTTGAGCTTCAGAAAATACTAGACTATAACAGATATCAAATAAAATGTTTTACTACCAGGGAAATATGGTGGTTCATAGTAGGAAAATATTAGTTGTTTACTCATACAATAAGGTTGAAAACTTTATAAACTTATTACTTTATTCAAACAAAACACATCTTACAACACTGTTTAGCAGATATTAGTCATATCCATTATTAACAAATCAGAATTAATTTCCTGTGTTAGATATACTTGAAGGCAATATTACTTCAGTAGCAGCCAGCATCAGTTCCACTATGGTTGAGTTAGTGTAAAAAGTAATCCTAGATGACAAAATGTATTAGAACCAATGAATCTTTTATACAGTATTCTAAGGAGTTTAACCTAAGACCTGAGTGAGAAGGGAATGGTAATGACATGGTATATAGTCTGTCAGTTGTCCTCCATTGATTAATAACATCTCTGAAAAGACATTCTTCCAAAAAAAGAAATCAGTGTTCTTAGAACATGTATTTATATAGCATTTTTAAGGAGGTTTAAAACAATTATACTGCTATATTGGACCAAACTTAGAAATATATATATATATATACATATATATATATATATATATATGTGTGTGTGTGTGTGTGTGTGTATGTATGTATATATATATATGACTACACATAGCACATACTACTAAAAATACATATATGTTCACTATACTTTGAAATTTACATACACACTAAAAAATCTGTGTCAAAAGTGAAGACAGTTGACACATAAGAGCATCAACACAGTTTTATAAAGATACACAAGTGGAAAATAAGGATGATGATAAATTATGATGATAGACCACAAGGCATATGATTTTGTCTTTTTTATCTGGGAATGATTGGACATATTCATTGTTAATGTAACTTCAACTACCTAAGGGTAAGTAAATTTGTCATAGTTCATTTCCATTTAATATATGATCATTCAATAATTGTGAAAGTTCTAATGAGGACAACTTAGACACCAAAATTTTCAGAATTAAAATTTTTCTTCAGATACAAAATAGGTTCGGATTTAGCATCTTGTTTAATCTCCTTTTTCATTACTGCGTACCTATCTTAAATTGCATTAGCTCCATATTAAATTATCAATAAATGTTGTTTTGATTAACTTTTAGCACAAATATAGACATGTTAATATTTTCTGTTTCCTTGTTAATTCCCAATAAATATCAGTATAGTAAATACAATGCCATGTTCAGTAGTGCCATATGGATACAATGAACACAACTTAGAAGATCCTATTTCGTCAATAGTAATGTGAATGAGAGGAAACAAACAGAAGTAAGAAGACATCGAGCAAAAAGAAGAAAAAGGAAAAAATGAGAAACGGGGGAGGTGAATACAATAGAATGACCTTTGAAACATTTTTAGGACATAAAAATACAGTGCTTATATTATTATTCTTGGACTGGCAACAGCTTCAGTGGGCATGATTAAAAGGATTTCCTATAGAGCAAGCAGCTGAAGTGTTTATAGCAGAAGTTCAGTACTATGTGGAATTTGCATTAAAACCCAAGAAAGCAGCTACTTTGGTATCACATTTGACTCTTGGGGAACAAGATCCATGTATAAGTTTGCAGTAGCCTTATTAAAACCGTTCTCATTTTTTGAGACTGAGTTTTTTTTTCTATTCCTTTCTTATAACACAATATGACAAAAAAGATGGCATGGCTCTATTGCTATCCCATGAAAATGAGTAGGAAAAGGAGCAGATAGTGGCATAGAGGTTGCTGGTGGTGCAGGATACAGGACTGAGGTGAAGTTCCTATCTAGTGTAGCAACTATCTAGTGTAGAGTATCTGTAGTATAACCGACAGAGATGTAAAAGGCCCTGATGTCAGCAGGCAACAGCAGAATTAAGGGATTTGAGTATCAATTCAAATGAGATATTGCATGAATGATAGAAGTCCTACAGAGACAATGAAACAAAGTGGATCGGGAAGTAGGTGATTGCTGCCAGGATCTTACAGATACACACGGAAATGCTAACAAGCTATCAAAATTACAGCGCTGAAGCCAACATAACCTATATACAGGCTTTGAATGCCAAATGCAGGTAGCATGATAACATTCATGAACTATTCAGAAACTGGCTTTTTCCATGTTTTTACTAAAAACAATCCCTAAACAAATAAAAGTTAATGCATTATTTATTAAGGAATGATTCTCTGATCCGTATCTCATTAATCAACAACATAAAACCCTATTATTTCTTTTAAAGGTAGTGAATTACTTAATGTCTTATATTGGATTGTCCAGGATCAGATATGTGGTAAAAATTTAAATCTATGGACAATAATGTCTCAGTGATCATAGAAACCATCAACAAGGAAGTAGAAAGATCGAGAAGCGGGGGATAGCAAGACAAGGCACAACAATGAGAAAGTATTGAATATGGAAAGCTGGGACTCAAAGATACTTGTGACCTCTGAAAATGACCACCACGTTAGTCCTTTTTGGAGGATAAATTTCAGCAGCTTTATTTTTACATTCTCATCTATCAATAACCAAAGAAAATCACTATCAATTCAACATTTCAATGTATAACCTTCTCCCATAGTTTCATATGTATCAGGGAAGACATATGTTTCATATGTATCAGTGCTTACAAGTAGAAAACATCCTGCAAAATGGGACATCAGAAGGAACATTGACAGTCTGCTAGATGGATGTTGATTACTCTATACCAATCCTAAGGGCCCCTTTTCCTGTCTACCACAGTTGTTACAATTTTGTTGCTTTTTCTTCCTTAGCTAGTGCCTCATCTTTTTACATTGTTTTAGAAATAAAGTTGAAAATGTGAACTAGTTTGAATGAGCAACATGGAGATGTGTAAAGGGAATAAGAAGTTCCTAATTAGATGAGACTTTTATGCATGTTTTAAGATGGTGCCTTGTGACCTGTTCATACTTGCCAAGTTAGCTTTTACTTCCCTATTTTTGTGTCCCCTTAGTAGCTTGAGTATTTTACTGCTGTGTCATTCTTCAAACATCTCAGTACAATTAATTTCATAAAAGATATGATTTATAACATATTATCACTTTATTGTGAACCATAATTGACTATCTTTATTTTAGGTATTACTTATTACCTACCAGACTCATTAAATACCCATCAAATGCCTATTTGTTGAATATATATCAATATTTTCATTGACATTAATCATTCTGTTCAATGCTACCTGCAGAATCTTCTTCTACTAGTCAGTTTAAATGCCTCTACTTAATTTTCTTCAGATTTTGAAAGAGAGTTTGTTTTCTGACAGTTATTTTGTTCTTCAGATGCCTTTGCATTATTTTAAAAAGAAGAAGCTATTTCTGATTAAAAGAAATAATGACGAGAAGAAAATCCTCATTAATTTGGGTTTTGAGTGAATCAAATTGCTTCTGCATGAGGAGGAATGAAACCCTTAATAGCTAGAGAGTTCCCCAGATATTACTTCAAGAGATATTATTAACCTCCGTGTGCTATAGAGATAATACTATATGCAGTGAGCAAATATTTTGAAAATAATGCCATTTGTGAACAGGAAATGGTCACTGATGCAGAATGAATATACCTCTCTCCAATTCTTATGTTAAAAATCCCCAGATTCCTAACCACCAAATCAACACTAAAATGTGAGGGCTTAAAGAAGTGATTAGATACTGAAAGCATGACCCCTGAGAATGGAATAATACCAGTATAATAGATACCCCATGCACTGGACACCCTTAAGGCTAAGGCAGGAGAATCATGAATTTAATATTAGCCAGGGATAGATGAGAGGAGAGAGAGAGAGAGAGAGAGAGAGAGAGAGAGAGAGAGAGAATGCCCTTTCTTCTGTGTGGACACAACAACAAAAAGACTATTGTCAAGGGAAAGCAGGCATACCACACACATAACCTCAAAAAATCTAGTTCTTGGATGGTAGAACTTTATGTTGTATAGAAGCTACTTGATTTTAATATATATATATATATATATATATATATATATATATATATATATATATAAATGAATACTCATAAATATTGGTATGTTCTACATTTAGCTCATTGGTTCTTAAGATGAAACGGTATACACAAACTTCAAAATGAAAATACATTCATGTGCTTGAATGGATTCATGTACTTGATAGATTTTGAAACTGCCTTGAAACTTTACTGCCTATATATGAAACTACTAAACAGCATATACAAAACCAAGCAAGACAGTCTTATGTTTTTCAGCTCAAGCATGCATTGCTTTATTCATTTATGTATTGACTGATTTATAGGATTTTAATACTAATAGACAGTTTACACATATTTTTAAAATCTACATGTCCATACATCTTCTACTTTTAAAGCAATATATGGTGCAGAGTGGCCACATTTCAATATGGGATACTTTAAAATATATGAAATTTTGTATTATGTATTACCATCTACCTATGTACACTTAGATTACCTTTCTTCCATTTTCTTGCTTTCCCACTTCCTAGATATAGGGTGTGTGTGTGTGTGTGTGTGTGTGTGTGTGTGTGTTACAGTGAAAACATTTGTAAAGAACACACTTCTACTTTTCATTATTTTTCTTTAAGGACACACTTCTTGAAGAATATGCACATACACATGTGACTTTACCTTTAATTTTGAAAAGGAGGTCAAAAGAGGTGTGCTGACTAGTTTACATCTACTTGGCATAAGATGGACTTTTCTGGGAAGAGATAGGAAGAGATATCCTTGAATTAAGAAAATGCCCCACCAGATTGGCTTCTAGGCAAACCCGTGGAGTATTCTCTTGAGTGATAATAGATGTGGAAGTGCCCAACTCACCGTGAGCAGTGCCATCTCTGGGCTGGTGGTACTAAATGCTATAAGAAGTCTGAGATAGCCATGGAGAGCAAGCCAGCAAACTGCTCCAGGACCTTGCTTCAGTTTCTGCACCCCTGCCACCTCTTAAGTTGCTGAAACTGATAATTTAAATTCCTGAACAATTATTTTCTTAGCAAAATATATATTATCTTTTTTCTTATACTCTCTATTTTACATAGTTTTCTACCAATTTTTCACTAACTTTTAAATCATAGTATTCAAAAGTTCTAAATTTTGTTGCAAACAGTTTACAAAGTTTGTAAAACAAAATGGTATTTTCTCTATTGCTTAACTATCAGATTTAAAGAAAAGATTTTTAATAAGCAATTTTATTTTGAGAATTATTTATTTATTATGCATACAGTATTCTGTGTGCGGGTATGTCTGCAGGCCAGAAGAAGGCATCAGATCTCATTATGCATGCTTGTGAGTGTGGTTGCTGGGAATTGAACTCAGGACCTTACAGAAAAATTTTTATTTTTGCTTTGTGGCAAAATGAGAATGCTAGTATTAATGCTGCCAATTTTAGAAAAATTGTTAATGCTTTAAATAACAAGGTGATATGCTAGTAAACTATTATCAATTAATAAAATGGTATTTTCCATAGAATATTTGTTGAATCTTTAAAATTCTAAAGATACTTGGCTTTACTTGCTTCAATCAGTTAATTTTATATATAGGCTAAATTTTCCAGAGCATTATGTATTATCTGCTACTGTTGTTATGTATATCCTCAAATATGTATATTGCTCAGTTCTTGAGTGCCATATTGAACTATAAAACGCAAGCTAATGCTAACTAATTTAGTAGCCTACTTTACAGGATTATTGCTTCCTCAGTACATTTAATTCCCAAAGAAATTCTTTAATTCCCTCAGAGGTAAAAATAACATTCAACTATAAATAACTCGGAGGAGATGAGATGATTATGATTATGAAGCTCATCTTCATACTATTTTTAAATGACATTGTTTGACATTATTTTAGTGGTGTAAGGAATACTCTTTAGAAGAATGTTTTGCTGAAGGTATCAATAATATTAAAATCAAATGGGCATTTTAACAATATAAATGGTAGTTCACCACATCTGTGCTATATTTTTTTGTGTTCATGATAATGGGCATTCAGCTGGGATGAGATAATCATATTTCATTGAACATGTGTCTGATATTCTCATTTAAAACTCATTTAAGACTTACTTATACAAAGTGGTATCTGAGAAAAGAACTTATTCTTTGTGCGGCAAATTTCAAAGGAAAGTAATTTATCAATTAAAATATTATTAGATTTAAAAAATAGTACTAAATTATTTCTTGTTTTTACTATTTGTATTTAAGGCTCACACCATTAGACTGAACCCATGCCTGACAGTGCTCAGGTAGCTGAGAACCAGAGACCAGATCACCCATCAAACTAGGATACAAAATTCTGTTTTGCTAAAGAAACATAGCAGTAAAATGACTTGCAATGACATTCTGCTTTATTACTAGCACAACCCTTTTCAGAGAAGGTTCCTCCTTCAGGAAATGAGTGAAAATACAGAGAACCAAAATTAGGCAATGTACAGAGATTGAGAGACCTAGGAACACTCAGTATTTTTTTAATTAATTTATTTATTTATTAAAGATTTCTGTCTCTTCCCCGCCACCGCCTCACATTTAACTCCCCCTCCCCCAATCAAGTCCCCCTCCCTCCTCAGCCCGAAGAGCAATCAGGGTTCCCTGCCCTGTGGGAAGTCCAAGGAACCCCCACCTCCATCCAGGTCTAGTAAGTTGAGCATCCAAACTGCCTAGGCTCCTACAAAACCAGTAAGTGCAGTAGGATCAAAAACCCATTGCCATTGTTCTTGAGTTCTCAGTAGTCCTCATTGTCCGCTATGTTCAGAGAGTCTGGTTTTATCCCAGGCTTTTTCAGACCCAGGCCAGCAGGCCTTGGTGAGTTCCCAATAGAACATCCCCATTGTCTCAGTGTGTGGGTGCACCCCTCGAGGTCCTGAGTTCCATGCTCGTGCTCTCTTTCCTTCTGCTCCTGATTTGGACCTTGAGATTTATGTCCGGTGCTCCAATGTGGGCCTCTGTCTCCTTTCATCGCCTGATGAAGGTTAATATTCAGGAGGATGCCTATATGTTTTTCTTTGGGTTCTCCTTATTTAGCTTCTCTAGGATCACTAATAATAGGCTCAATGTCCTTGGTTTATGGCTAGAAACCAAATATGATTGAGTACATCCCATGCTCGTCTTTTTGGGTCTGGCTTACCTCACTCAGGATAGTGTTTTCTATTTCCATCCATTTGCATGCAAAATTCAAGAAGCCCTTGTTTTTTACTGCTGAGTAGTACTCTAATATGTATATATTCCATACTTTCTTCATCCATTTTTTCCGTTGAAGGGCATCTAAGTTGTTTCCAGGTTCTGGCTATTACAAACAATGCTGCTATGAACATAGTAGAGCATATACTTTTGTTGTATGAAAAGGCCTCTCTTGGTTATATTCCCAAGAGTGGTATTGCTGGGTCCAGGTGTAAGTTGATCCCGAATTTCCTGAGAAACCGCCACACTGCTTTCCAAAGTGGTTGCACAAGTTTGCATTCCCACCAGCAATGGATGAGTGTACCCATTTCTCCACAACCTCTCCAACAAAGGTTATCATTGGTGTTTTTTATTTTAGCCATTCTGACAGGTGTAAGATGGTATCTCAAAGTTGTCTTGATTTGCATTTCCCTGATCGCTAAGGAAGTTGAGCATGACCTTAGCAATAAGTCAACATAAGGGGATCAAGGGGATTCGTATCGGAAAAGAAGAAGTTAAGCTCTCGTTATTTGCAGATGATATGGTAGTATGCATAAGCGACCCCAAAAACTCTACCAAAGAACTCCTACAGCTGATAAACACCTTTAGTAATGTGGCAGGATACAAGATCAACTCCAAAAAATCAGTGGCCTTCGTATACACTAAGGATAAGGAAACAGAGAGGGAAATTAGAGAAGCATCACCTTTCACGATAGTCACAAATAGCATAAAATATCTTGGGGTAACTCTGACCAAGGATGTGAAAGATCTATTTGACAAGAACATTAAGTCTTTGAAGAAAGAAATTGAAGAGGACACCAGAAAATGGAAGGATCTCCCTTGCTCCTGGATTGGGAGGATCAACATAGTAAAAATGGCAATTCTACCAAAAGCAATCTATAGATTCAATGCAATCCCCATCAAAATCCCATTAAAATTCTTCACAGATCTGGAGAAGACAATAATCAACTTTATATGGAAAAACAAAAAACCCAGGATAGCCAAAACAATCTTATACAACGAAGGATCGTCTGGAACCATTACCATCCCTGACTTCAAACTCTCCCACAGAGCTACAGTATTGAAAACAGCTTGGTATCGGCATAAAAACAGAGAAGTCGACCAATGGAATCGAATAGAAGACCCTGACATTAACCCACAAACCTATGAACAGCTGATTTTCGATAAAGGAGCTAAAAGTATACAATGGGAAAAAGAGAGCATCTTCAGCAAATTTGCTGGCAAAACTGGATGTCAACCTGTAGAAGAATGAAAATAGATCCATATCTATCACCATGCACAAAACTCAAGTCCAAATGGATTAAAGACCTCAATATCAGTCCAAACACACTGAACCTGATAGAAGAGAAAGTGGGAAGTACTCTACAATACATGGGCACAGGAGACCACTTCCTACATATAACCCCAGCAGCACAGACATTAAGAACCTCATTGAAGAAATGGGACCTCCTGAGACTGAGAAGCTTCTGTAAAGCAAAGGACACTGTCGCTAAGACACAAAGGCAACCCAATGACTGGGAGAAGATCTTCACCAACTCCGCAACTGACAAAGGTCTGATCTCCAAAATATATAAAGATCTCAAGAAACTAGACCGTAAAATGCTAATCAACCCAATTATAAAATGGGGCACTGAGCTGAACAGAGAATTCTCAACAGAAGAAGTTCAAATAGCCAAAAAACACTCAGTATTAAATGGAATATTTCCATCAAATTCCTCCTGCCTGGGGTCAGAGAACCCAGAAGAGGTGAATGTGGAGAGATTGTAAAATCTAGAGTGGATGGAGAACACCAAGGAAACAAGGTTTACTGGACACCGCAGGACTAATGCATGTCAGTAGGCACAGGGCACGCACAGGTCCATATTGGATGGGATGGCAGCACTGAGACTGGAAGTGGATCCAAACCCCATCCCTCATCCAGGAGCTCTTGCCAGTTGACCTACCACCGGAGGAAGTGTTTATTTTATCTGAAGGAATCTTACCGGGGATACAAACCCCCCTTAGAGACAGGACCCAATCCCAGCAGTAGATGTCAACACAAAATGTATTCAATGGCATTTTTGGAGTGTATTTTTTCTCTCATAATGCTTTGTTTGCAATTCTTCTTCTTTGTTTTTGTTCTTTGTTTTACCTCACTGATCTTTTGCATATATATATATATATATATATTTTTTCATTTTTTTTTGTTTTTATGAGATTGCTGTGTGCAAAAGTGTGTGTCCATGTACCTGTATCTTTTCATTGTGCTTTATTTTTTGGCTCTTTTTCCTGTTTGTTTGTTTTGTCCTTCTCTCATTTGTTTTGTTTTAGTTTCCTGTTTGTTTTCTAATGAGAGAGAAAAAAAAGAGTGTATATATGGGTGGGTGGTGAATGAAAAAATTAAAATTATATGAAAATAATAATTTTGAAATTCTATGCTAACTACTAAATTCAGTAAGCATAAATTGTGAATATACATTATGTGAATTACGTTCTTCAACAAGCTGTTCATGATTTCTTTTTTCAGCCCAATAAACCTTATTTTCCCATTCTCACAGTATTTTGATGCACTGTTAAACTTTCATTCTCATTTGTTATATTCTGGATTTTTTTAAATAATACTTTAGGAATCATGTGTTTTTCTGTGTGCATATTTGTGTGCATTAGCGTGTGTGTATGTACGTGTGTATTTGTATATATTTATGTAAACAGTTAATGAAATATAATATCAATTTGATTGGACAAAATTACTTATCAAAAATATTTAATTTATCAACAATCAATGAAGTCTTGGGATATGTTAAAGGAATTTCATTTGGCTTATATATTTAGAGGCTCAGGGAAGGAAAAGTAAGATTTAGTGAAAAAATATATAAATCCTTGCGTAGTAGTTAAAGCAACTGTTGTGACAGTTATCTATAGAAATATGACAACAAAGGAATGAGAAGCAGAATGTTCTTTTCTGGGGATAAGGACTATGGTTTGCTACATATAAATTCTCACTTGTTAAAATGACAGTTATTACAATGTCTTTTAATCAACAGTTAGCAACAACCAAAGTTAAGAAGAAATATCCATAACCAGGAAGCACTTCTGTTAATCATTACTAATAAATTTCAAGATGCAAGTTTACACCCATAACAAAATAAACCTTTGTATTATGATGGTTTTGAAATCAGTCTCAAAACTCTTTGACACTTAAAAATGGAAGCTTTTTGTTTTGTCTACACTATGAGTTTAAAAGCTTTCAGTGAAGTCAAGATCACAGAAGTGATACTCTGCACTTTCTATGGCTGGATCATAAAACAACAGGCAACTTTTTCTTTTTGCTACAATACCTTTTGCTCACAATCAGGAAGTATCGTATAAGAAGTGTAGTTACTCCAAGACCCTATGAAATGAGAATGTCAAATGACAAAACAGCTATATGTAGTTTTTTAGAATTTTATCTAGCTGTTTTCAAAACTTTAGGCATAGAGTTCTAGATACCTCAGATCATAGCAGACAAGTCATTTCTGTTATGTACTATATGGACTTTCAGCATCCATGAACATCATAAAAATCATCTTATGCTGTCAAGTATTAGTTATTTAATGAGAAAATATAATCTTATTCCAGAAAAGAAGACATGTGCACTAATAGAATGACAATTATATTTTATTTATGGTATAAACATAGCAATGGCTCTTTCCCACACATGAAGAATCTCTTAGAAACAAAATATGAAATGAATAAATAATCATGATCTAAAGGACATATAAAAGTGTGTGGGGTGTGTATGCATGTACAATGAAATTTTAATCAGCAGTGATGAGTTTACAACATACATGAACCTTAAAACCATTTTATATAAACCAAGTAAATAGAAACTAAAGGCTAGTTTAGTTAACCAGACTACTTTGTGTAATGTTCAAAACAGATATATTCATAGAAAAAGAAAGATTAGTAGACGGCAGGGGATAGAAGGAGAAAAACAAGAATAGGACTGGAATTTGTAACGTTTCTTTTGGGACGATGGAAACACTAAATTATGAAAGATGGCTCTTATGGTAGATGAATAATAATTCCATTTTTACTCTATTTATTATATATTAAATTATATTTCCACTGTTACCCCCCTCATGATATTCTGCTTCTGAATCAACATGTAACTCCCCCATCTTACTTAGGATTTTTATTGCTGTGAAGAGACACCATGGCCATGGCAACTGTTATAAAAGAAAGCATTTAACTGGAACTGGCTTACAGTTCAGAAATTTAGTCCACTGTCATCATGGTGGGAAGCATGATGACACACAGGCATACATAGTGCTGGAGAGATAACTTAGAGTTCTATATCCAGATCCAAAGGAAATAGGAAAAGACTGTGAGCATCTGAGACCTTAAAGCCCATCCCCTATGACACACTTCCTCCAACAAAGTCACACCAACTCCAATGAGTCTACATCTAATAGTGTTACTCCCTGTAAGCCTTTGAGAACCATTTTCTTTCAAAGCATGGCACATACACCTAAGAGTCTTCAGAAGAACTTTTCCACTTTGTTTTGTTGTGCTCAGGCATTTTGGAAGAATTTTGGGCTAGCTTTATTTTGTTATTTTATTTTGGATGTTGTATTAACCCTGCTTCCAAATCCTCTGTAGTATTTCTTCAATTGAATCTTTGAAATGTATTATTTCCAATTTCCCATGATTGGACAGGTTTTCATGTGCAGATGGTAAGCATTTGTTTTCCTCCTTGTTTACAGTCATGTGAATGTGTTAAGTAAGCATTTGTGGGTCAAAAATATGTGGTTCACAGAAGACAAACATCCTTTACTTTTTCTTGCCTCTTAAGATAGCAATTCTGAATTTAACATAAGCTTCTGGCGAAGGTTGTCATATACTAATGACTTAATGATAAATATGATAATGAATATTTATCCGAATAAAAAGAGATAAATGGAACACAGGAAAGATAAGTACTCTAAACATTAACTCAATATGACATGGTTTTCAGGCACCTTCCTTAATGCCTTTAAAATATAAACAATGGGCCCAAAGTCACATTTAGCACAATGAGGAATCAAATTGGTAGCAAACATGCTTATCTGGATCTTAAAACATGACTTTTTCTGGAAATTTCTTCCTGGATACATATAGTGGTGGTTGCTACTATAATGGATACTCTCTAATACCTAATAAACCCAACAATGAAATAGTCATCCAAAAGTATCAACAACTGATCTGTAAAATCAAATTTTAAAAATTACAAATGGAATCATGATAACTTCCAAAAATATCACTCTACTTTTTTCTGTCAAGTTTATTTATATGATATTTTTATTTTAAAACTTTCAAGATACATTTTATTACATCACTTGACCCTTCCCTTTTCTCCGTATAGCCCTTCCCATTTCCTGTACCCCTTGGTTTGGTTATTGTACCTTAATGTGCACAGATATACTTATAGGGCTTTGTATTCTGAAAATAAATAAAAGCCTGAGACGGATCTTTTCGGTTTATTTATTTATTTATTTATTTATTTATTTTTAAGACAGGGTTTCTCTGTAGCTTTGGAGCCTGTCTGGGAAACTAGCTCTTGCAGACCAGGATGGCCTCGAACACCATCCTGGTTCTGCCTGCTTCTGCCTTCTAACTGCTGGGATTAAAGGCGTGTGCCACCACTGCCCAGCTCTAAAAGAATTGTTTAGATGACTAATATAATGTATATATGTGTAAGGTGTGATAAAAAAAATCAAAATGTCAAGCTGAGTAACAGCTGACTAGTTCTTTACAGTTATTGCAGCAATAAACAAATAGCTACTTTGTCAACCTGTGTTTTGCAAATAAAATATCAAATATCCCAAACTAAAGGCATCCTAATACCTATAAGGAACACAGAAAAACTCTGCATGAAAACATTATCCACATGTACAGTAAAAGTAGAACACACTTTGTTCCATAGTATGGAAACATTGACAAAACAATTACCACTTAAAGCCGACCTTTACTCAGAAAAACTTGTATAAACAGAACAAACCTCTTTAAAAGAAATATCTTCAAAGGGTCAATTCCTATGGTGTTCCCAGACCAGGCAGGCTGCTATAGGGCAGGAAGAGTGCATTTATACAGAGAGATGCTGCAAGAGCACAATTATCTTTGAAAAACTTTGGGGCCAGTACAGACCCTGTCGAATCTGTGGTCTGTGCCAAGGGTAGGCAGGGATTCATACTCTATTTTCTCTGTACCTTCCTTGTTTAGAAACTTCCTTGTAGACAAATGCCTTATCTTTTCAGATTCATATTAAATTTTGTTCCAAGTCCATTTCTCCCTTTATCTCAGGAAATTCTGAGTGAATAAGAAGCTTATGTTCTCTCCCACAACTGGCATGCTTTTTGTACAATTTGTTTTACAAGGTGTCAGAGGCAGTTTTATCATTTCGCTTGCTTTTAAATGTCCATCTGTTACCACCCAAGTACTTTTCACAAATACATGACCCACAAAGAATTTTGCTTATTTTAACTGCAGCAAGACTGAACCAGTATTTTGAACAGTCTCAGGGAGAAGTCTTCCAGTTTGATATTGAGATTACTGGTAGAATACACTTTGAAAAATATTTCTTCTATACAAAAATTCTGGATTAGACTAAAGTCAGTGAGCTAACAAAGATTTTGTAATTTATATTGTCTTGGAGAATCATTTTGCAATTTTGTACAAGTGTATATGGGGGGGGTTACCAAGTCTTATATCAGGAGCTATTTTCCATCCTATTTAAAATTAAAAATGACAGTTTTATCCCATTTCAAGTAGAGCTGGATTTGCAAAAATGAGGAAATGATCTACGCATTCAGAGCAGGGATACAGATACTATAAACAAGAGTTCCTGTAAGGAATCGGTGTCTACAAAGGCTTGTTGCCTGATTAGAACCTCAGTGGTGTACAGAGGTTGCAATACGGAAAGTCCTAATTATAATAATTCTGGCTTATCATTAGCCCTCTAAATAGTCATTGTTTCCCCACATTTGGCTCAAACCTAATATATTGTGACTAGTAGATATAAACCTTTTAGACTGTATTAACTGAACAAAACCAGCTTCCACAGGCCAAAAGGCAAAGAGCCATCAGATAGCATCTGAGATATGTAGCAGTAAACTTTCCACTTCATTGCAACTGCCAACTTAAAGTTTCCACCGAGTATTTGAAAAACACCTTTATTTATGACATCTGTTGTTCCATTATCAGAAAAACACCATGAAACTGCTTTTATAGCAGAACATGCATCTTGGAGTACTCTAAATCTCTGTTCCTGGATCATGTTCATTCAAATATGGCATTAGAAACTCTCTCTTATGCCCTTTGAGGTGAGAATTATGGTTTGAGTCAACAGGAGGAAGCTTAATTTCCTGAATTAGAGTCACTTTACAGAGAAACAAAGGCGAATTTACCAGAGTCCTGAAACTAATCCACTCAACATATCCCCCTGATATTATTGAAGCAATTCTAATACTAAGTAATCGAAGCTTGTTTGTCTAGTCAAATACATATATATATATATATATATATATATGTTTGTTTGTGGTAACCCTCTTGGCACTTAAACCAATTTTTCCTTTTGTCCAAAATTCCATGAAAACTACTGAAGGTAAAAATGTTCTTAAAAGAATATAGTTATCATTGTCCTGACACACGAGGACAAGAACAAGCAGAAGACTAGGGTGTTTATGGGG